>NW_026945698.1:525000-545000 GCF_034702125.1 Engraulis encrasicolus
GAATATAACTAAGGTGCTGTTCATACATACTATTTTGATATACGAAGACCTTCCCCTTCGGTTGTGCCTTTTGTTCACAAACAACCAAAGGTTTTCCTTCTATAAACGAAGCTCCAAAAATACTCAGACAAAAGTGGAGATTTTTTAAAATCTCCGGTTAGCATTTGTATATAAACAGAGATAAATGGAGACTTCGACTTACGGCGCACAGGCTAAACGCATTTATGACAGCTCTCAACAGCATATTTATGCGTATTTGCCTTTGATGTGAACGAAAATATTTTGCTAAGCGTAGAGAACAAATATGTTCGTTTATCAAAATACCCAGGTATGTATAAACAGCACCTAAATTATATCAGAGATTCTTTAAGCATATAGAGATATGCCAATGTAATTGCTTGCTATGGGCACCTAACATGACCAGGTTCCAGTCTGCCTAAAGGGGCGTGTCATAATACTCCTAGCATTGAATAGAATAGTCCTTAGGTCTGCCTAGGTCTGCCTAAAGGGGGATTTCACCCCACCCCTCCCCCTTGCAATTAGCCTGAGAACTCCCATACTGCCTTTAGATCTACACAATCGTTTCGATCTGAAAGACAGTCTGGCGAGGATGACTCATAACGGACAAGATCATGGGCCCTGTGTCATAATGGCCAAGCATTCCGACCTTTACAGTTTCTCTGGCCAATCAGAGAGCAGGGCAGTGTGTCATAATAGTCAAGTATTCTGCCCCGTACGGAATTTACAATATGCAGTTCCCCACCTGGTGTTAACCAGGCAACCAGTTGGTGGGGGTTTCACCCCCCCCCCTGCAATAGTAGAATCTCTCTTGTCTCTCTGGTTAGCCTACGGGGCCCTTGCCTCCTCTTCACTGCTAGGGAGCCTCCTCTTACATTGGGGCCTGTAGGCTTCACCCCACTGACGTAGGCTAGGCCAGTGTGTCTCAAACTTCCTAGGCTATATAATGCTGCTGTCAGATTAACTGACGTGGGCTAGGCAGCCGTTGCACAGTGGTTAGAGCACTGGGTTGCCAACCAGAATTGGCTCCAGTCTTTAGGTCTCCCTAAAGGGGGATTTCCCCCCCCCCCCCCCCTTATAATAGTACACTCTAAGAAAATTTCCCTGCAAAATAACGGCAGTTACTGGCAACTATATTTACCTGTAATTCTACTGTTATTTCACACCAAAAATCACATACAGCTCATTGCTGTTTAATGTATCACAGTATATGACATTTTTTCAGCAGCAATTGAACTGTTAAATAACAGTACTCTACAGAACGTTCACAGTATTAGTATTGTTAAACTAAAAGTGCTCTACAATATTTGTGCAGTAGTATAAGTAAAATAACAGTACATTTCAGTTAAAAAGTCGAATTGTACTGTGTGATGACAGGCGAATACTGGGTCATAGTTGTATTCATGAATATGGCCATGGCAACTTCCCACCCCACCCATCATTCTCCATAACTGTGGTACCATGGCCATGTTACCACCCCACCCTCCCATCGATCACCATGACTGGAGTGCCTTGAGCATGATACTATGGCGCTATGCTGTATTGAGAAAATGGTTTGCGGTGGTCCTTTGAAAGTGAGGGCATGAATAAAATTTCAGAGTACGCAGTGCTATGTTACAATGATAGTGTGGGAGGTGGGCTTTTTACTGTATCTCTTGATGAGCCAATGATGAATATAGCATTGGTCAGTCTTTTAAAACGTAATTTGCACCAAGTAGCACAGCAAACAAGCAGCACTACAAGCTAGCTCTCAAAGCAATGCCTAATTTGCAGCAGGCACATTATATGCAACAATGCCACAAATTATGCCACATACAGCAAACTTTCACAAAGAGGAAAGTATGCAAGCATGTAAGCAAGCATGTAAGCAAGCATGTAAGCACACTGCAAAAAAGCCCTCTAAAAAAATAAGCAAAAAATATAGTGTTTTAGGTGAAAATTTGCTTATTTTGAGCAAAATAATCTGCCAGTGCAGCGAGCAAATTGGACTTGGTAAGAATTCTTAAAACAAGAAAATAATATCTAAGTGGTAGGCATAGAAAAACACTTGAAACAAGTATAAAAATCTTATTTTTCTGTTGCTTGTTAAGATTTGTTTTCTTATTTTAAGCAATTTCTTCTCCTTTATTAGTCATTATTGCTTAGAATTAGATGTCATCCAAGAAATTATTGCTCAAAACAAGCATACAATACGCTTAAAGCAAGGCAAATTTACTTGTTTCCAGTTCATTTAAAGTCTTAAAACTAGTCTGATTTTCTTAGCTAGAATGCTTATTTTCTCATGTAGAATTAATATCTTGTTTAGGTGTATGAGAAAAATATACTTGACAAGAATGTCAAAACATTTCTTTTATTAATATTTCATCAGCTGGACAAACATGCAGTCAAACGATAATGAAACACCAAAATCTAGACAATATAGTCGTATGATTAAACAGAAATTAAACAGAAAACCTGACATTATCAGTGTACTGTACCACATTAATTTATGTGGCCTGTTCAGAAATGTCATCTTTTTCATGAATGCTTACAACCACCAGCAAATTCTAAGTAATGTCATAATCGCTTGGGCAAATGAATAATAGTGGGGTCCTCTGCATGTTAATCCACCATTTTGAATGCAGTCAGATATCTCTGGCCGAAAAACATACTCTCAACAGAACAGTATGTGTCTATTTACTCACTTATTTACTTAGACATTCATGAAAAAGATGTTATTTGAGAATGGACATTTTAGAATTAACTGCACACAGGAGCACTTTTGACTCTTTGATTCTTTCCCAAAGTGGGGGAGGAGAGGGAGAGAGAAATGTTTTTAATTATGATATCAATGTGTCCATGAAGTGCTACTGAAGCGTTATTACGCCTTTCATTATAGTGCTCATCTTTTAATCTGCATAGAAAAAGCTTAGAAAAAAACCCCTCAATGATACTCAATGCCATGCTGAGCTAAGATAAGGACAAAAAAAATCATCAACTCAGATCAGAGAACAGCACAGAAAAGTATGCATAGAAATGCGATGGATTGTCCTTTTATACAATGGCGTAGAACCTGAGATTGCCAGTGTCCAACATATTTACTGTAGTTTATAGTGATTGAACCTTTTGGGCATATTTTCCAATCCATTGTAAATCCAAATCCACAGAGTTGAGATTGAGGGTATATACCGGTAACCGAGTCCAAAGAGCATCACACATGCACAAGAGATGCTCCGAGTTCACTGTACAACTCCATGCCTTGTATCACAGTCTCTGGCACGGGATGTTCCTTGCAAACCATATACGTAGATGTGCAGTCTGCCTTTGGATCACTTCGCCACTCTAGTCCTGATGGTGGAAAAAGAAAATGCAGAAAGCTTAACACTGTGCACACTTTTTATGTAGCTTTAATGGCACTAAATGTAAAAATGCTGATGTCTAGTGAATTACAACCATGGCCACTAATACGGGGCATTTAATAGTGTGCTTGTCAGTGATATGCAGGTGCCATTTATCGCATGCTCTCTTTATTGGGGTGCAGATCGTTTGTGAACATCATAATCAGAACTGTTCAAAATTCAGAGTCAGTGAACCTAGAGGTGGGCCATGCGTCACCTAATATCTGACCTTCTAATACCTAATACCCAACTTCATTAGATTGTTTGCAACTCAAATACAATGGGTCTTTCTCAAATGCTAGGCCAGTGTCCTTCCAAGTGTATCAGCCTAATTAGTCACGCCCAGTGATTGGATACCCTTTATTAGTCACACCCAGTGATTGGATATTCTGTAGAGTTCACCAAAAAGTATCCAATCACTGGGCGTGACTAATTAGGCTGATACACTTGGAAGGACACTGGCCTAGCATTTGAGAAAGACCCACAGTTTCCATTAGCTGTTGGAGCCATGAGTGATCCTACCTTCCTTCTGGCAATGCCTCCATTCTCCTTGACAACCTCCAAGATGCTTCCTCAAGTATATGTCAGGCACAGGAACTCTGCATTAACCTGTCGAAGACACATTAAAAGAAAATGACATGGTTGTCAGGCCCAGTTGTGTTGTGCTTCCTGTCTGTCCTGTGACTTGTGACTATGTCTTTCTATCTCTGGGGCTGCAGGTGGGGCAACACCTCACAGCACGAAAAGGGGGATTTGTGACAATGAACTCGTCCCAAATCGCCCACGGACTTGCCTAACTTTCGTCTGATTTTGAGCGCTGAGAGAATGCGAAATTAACAGTTTTGGTGTCACGTAAATCGCCCGGAAGCGAATCAGAGCCGTGGAGAGGTCTCACAGCAGGGTGTTAATGGCCCAACGATTAACATGAAAGGCAATGACAGCCAGCCCGGAACGCGGACTAGCCTTGCTCTTATTGGACGAAAAAGACACGTGACTCAAAGTAAAAGAGCTGCGCTGTTGGTTAGCATGGTCGGCAGCTACGACCTTCTATTGGTCACGTTGGATTAATTTATGCATACCGTAGGCCTATACGGTAGGTCCGTATAATTATGCAAAAATTATTATTACTAATAGCCTATACCTAGGTTGATTTTACTTTGTGTATTCACATCATTATGTTCACATCATTATAGACTGCACTGTGATGGGGCTTCAGCATGCATGATGTGAATTTATTGCTAAAATGAAAATGAATGAAATGAAAATGATTTTTTAAATGCTTTTAATATCACACCAAACAATGTACACACACTTAGACAGGAACCGTGCATTTCATAAATATACATAATTTAAAACTACATACATACCCTGCAAACAATATACTCTAGGCTATATGCAGTGATGTATAGGCTACAGTAGCCTACTCAGGTCACAAATGTACAACTCAGAAACAAACACGCATCTCTCTCCCAAGCGGCGTTTCCGATTGTCTCCCACGTCCTAACACTGGCCGTCAGAGCAATGAAGAAATCTTAATACTCAACAGCACTCAAATTTTGCCTAGTAGAACAGGTGAGGTCAGGCATAAACGCGTTGTCCTGACCGTCTGTTAAGACAATGCGATGCGACACAGAAAAGACGGGCGGCTCTCCGTGCATAGTGACTGTAGTGGCCGTTTGTCAACAAAATCAAATTAAACTTAAATCAAACGGAACACTTCAGGCACCATGGGCAGGTAATGTACGCAGGCAAGACAAAGTCCAATTTCCAGGCAAAGTTCTTGAGTTGATGGTGGTTTATTTTATTCCAGTTGAGCAAACACATGGCATCTCTCGCTCTGGTAAAAAACCATATGCCCATCACCCAGGTGCCTACACAGATCACCACCTACTTCCTACCTATATACAGGTGTACCTGTGCCCACTATCGCCCCCAAGTGCTCAAATAATATATCTGCAAATAAATCAAAGAAAATGACTAAAGCAAAGCAACTAACTAAACAAGTAACAAGAATTATCTTTTATTATTAAAATTACGACAATACTAAAATACTAATAATTAATCTAGCAAAATAATCATTAAAAACAATAAACCAATTAAACATTAACTTCAGCATTACTCAAAAGAAAAGATTATAGCTCCAACACTCCGGCCCCTAATTGTGAATCATCACAATTACTGAACTATGAAGAGGAGCTATACACTAAGCACTAACTAACTACTCAAACACAAGTGTCTTCTTGCTGCACCTACAAAAAAAATGGATGTTAGAGAGAGAGAGAGAGAGAGAGAGAGAGAGAGAGAGAGAGAGAGAGAGAGAGAGAGAGAGAGAGAGAGAGAGAGAGAGAGAGAGAGAGAGAGAGAGAGACAGAGAGAGAGAGAGACACCAAGTCAGTCCACTCCAGCCTCCAGCAGCAGGCACAGCTTCGTCACAGGCCTCTCCAGGACACTGGTCTTCATTTTAATGCGCACGGAGCGCGCATGGCCCATCACATCTGCTCTCACTTCCAGGACTCTCCCCCTCATCCAGCCTCCTCTCAATGCTGTATTATGTGCCACAAGAACAATGTCTCCAGGTACAAGATTTCTTCTTTCTGTCCACTTCTGCCTCTGAGCGAATGGAGCTTCATCTGGCAACACCCTCTCAGCAGGCGAGTCTAGGAGTAAGGCAAGTCTTGTTCTAGTAGCTTTCCTCTGTTGAGTCTGATCTCTCTTGATCTCCGGGTCAGCGGCAGGAATCAACTGAGGGTCGTCATCCAAGACATGCCACTTGTCCTGATCGACATCAGTTGGCTCTCTGACGACTGCAATTGTTTCCAATTTGGATTGTAGCTCATTTTGCTGCTTGAGGTCTACTCCTGACATCTCAACCTGCTCCTCTGATGCTCTTTCGTTGAAGTCATGGTGATACTGTTTTACAAGCATTTCGTGAAGGTGTTCAACAGAGATGTGATTTGCTGTTACAGAGGAATAGCCGCTCTTGCTTCTGCAGCTGCCACCATGATGGACTAACCAACCAACCCGTGTTCGAGTGGCGTACGGACCGTCATTCTGGCTGTTTATCACCTGCCACGGCTCCAACACTTTAGATGCATCAGTTCCAATTAGCATTTCAACATTTGCATGAATGTCATGAAGTTTTACATCCTTCAGATAAGGCCATGGAGCAATGTCAGCTTGTCTGGGAATGTTAAGTGTAGACACAGGCATACTCTTTTGAGTTAAAACATCAGGAAGCTCTACAAAATCTTCAGCATCCATGCCAGACACCTCAAGCCCTGACAGTATGTCAGCATTAACAACTTTCTGTTGGCCCATAGTTCTTAGAAGAATGTTTGTCTTCTTACCTCTCAGCTTCAACTTTTTTGCCATGTTTTCTGTGCAGAACGTTCCAGAACTGCCAGGATCAAGGAATGCATATGTCTCTCTGGTCTTGTTGATCAGTTTGCTTCTGACTTTTACCGCAACAATGGGAAAGGTGGAGTGTTCTACTCCGGCCCCGATATGGCTACATGTCTGAGAGAGCACAGTTGAATCAGTTGAAGGATTGGCAGATGTACCTACATCCTGGCCTACTATGTGAAGGACCCCGGGGTGTTTCTTGTGACATACATTGCAATGCAGACGACTCCTACAGTCTTTGCTCATATGGCCTACTCTGAGGCAACCGAAGCAAATGCCCTTGTCCTTGATGAACTTTATTTTGTCACTGTGCGTTTAGGCTTTAAACTGTGAGCACTGATTCAAGGTGTGGTTGTGCTGCAGGCAAAAGAGACAGCTACGAGAGGAGTTGGTGTTATTCCTCGTATGTCCTGAGGGCCGCGCCATAGAGTCTTGGCTGACAGGAGTTACATTTGTGGCAAAACTGCTTTCCTTTCTCTCACTAAGCTGACTGCGGCTGGATGCTTTGGTGTGTGAGAAGAGGGGTAAGGATCTTGAATATTTCCAAAAGCTGGATCTAATACTATTTTGACTTGCTTCTCAATAAAATTCACAAGATCATTAAACATGGCTCTATATCCTCTTTTTTCCAACAGATCACATGCAACATTCCTCCATTTCTCTCTTAAATTGTAAGGAAGTTTCAGGATAATGCTCCGCATGTTAGACGGTATGTCCAATTCACTCAAGTACATCACTTGTTCCATCATGTTCGAACATCCTCTGAGAAATAAAGACAGTGCTTGCAATCCTTTCACATCCTCACGTTTTACTGGAGTCCAGTTCATTATTTTCTCCATGTAAGCAGATGCAATTTTGTGTTCATCTCCAAAGTGCTGTGCAAGAAGACTTTTGGCTCTTTGATAGCCTTGATCTGGGGGAAGATGTTGGCAACTCTGCACAAGGTCCCTTGGATGCCCCCTGGTGTACTGTTCAAGGAAGTGCAAACAGTCAATCGCATTGTTCGTCTTCATTTCCACTCCATTTTCAAAGGCCCGAATAAATGACTGATATTGGAGAGGATCTCCGTCAAAGACAGGGAGATTTCGTGCAGGCAGAGTTGATGATACATTCTGCTGAACTAACAATGCAGTGATTTCATTTTGTTTTTGCATAATGTTCACTATATCAATTTTGTTGTTTCCAGTTTGAGTTTGTGAATTGTTTCCTGTTTGATGTCCGAGGAGAGCAGTACGTCTTACTTGTGGCGGCATTACATTCATTTGCGCAGCAGGTCTTTGCTTTGGTCTGACAACTGGTGCAGGAGCAGGGAAGGCAATCATATTTGCACGAGGAACACAGTCGCTGGCTTGGGGCTTTAGTCCGGTGGAGTTTTGGGCTTTACTCTTTTTCAAATAAGAGTTCATTCCATCTGATCGTTTTGAACCACACTGCGATGTTTTACTTTCTAAGACCTCAAGCTTTGCTGTATTTGCTGCCAAGTCTGTTTCCAGCTCCAATTGTTCCTTTTCCCTGCGTAATTGTTCTGTTTCTCGTCGTAACCTTTCCTCTTGCACTTCAATTTCATGTTTCTTTTTCAGCAGCTCAGAGCGTTTCAAAAGAGCCATTCTCTCGGATTCCGCCTTTGCGCGCGCCTTGGATGAAGAAGTTGATGCGCCTGTTGCGCGTGATTTTGCAGTACAAGATTTTACACTCAACACATTTGAAATGCTGTCTTCGGGATTTATCCCATCATCAAGACAGTCTGTGTCATGAGGCTCTTTTGGCTGCGAGTATGGTTTGCCACTTTTAGACAGCCACTCCTTTATCTCCTCAGTAAATGCTCGACATGATGTGATTTTATCCTCAAAGTTTTTGATGTTGCTGTTAAGCGTTTGGTCATTCTCTGGTAGAGGCAATTCCATGAATGTCTCGTGTACTTTAAGCGCCTCCTCGTAGCACTGAATGAACAAGGCAAGCTGCGCGTTCACAGCATCTGATTTTCCACCTGACTCAATTAGGCCGCGGATTTTATCCATAAACCTTTTAGATTGCTTAATTTTTGCTGATCGATTTTCTTGACAAGTCTGTATGTAAAAGCATATTCCTTTAGGTGTTAATTTAATCGACCGTTTTGATTCAGGCCTTTCCAATCCGGATTTCGCTTCTGCGTCGGACATTTTGCTACACACTTATAATTTTGAATAAAGTTCTGAATCTGAATGCGGCAATGGTGACGAGCAGAAAGTGCCGGATTTTATCGTAAGCAATGTTCTTATAAAACAATCAAGTCCTCTTCACCGACACAGGTTGTGAATGCACAGGCTTCTTATCATGCCTTTTTATGAATGAAGGTGCCCGGGCGCGTAAATACAAAGCGCGCAGCAGTCGAGGCAGCCAGTTTTAACTTTTTAAAAGTCCAAACAACTTTTCAATGAAATCATCTTCACCGTTTTCCTATACGGCTTTTAACTCTTCAGCAGTGCACATACCACGAGTTCTTTGTTCTGGGCAAGGCCTTCCTCCCTCACGCCAACAAACAATCCATGAAAGATGAACTCACAAATCCTTTTTCCATCGGATATTCCAATAATGTCCGAGATCCAGATCCAAGGAAAGTTTTCATTAATCCATAGGCGCAGACTTTTCCTTGAGCCAGTTCTTAGTTGGGTAGGTTTTTTACTTGTTGTAGTGGCCGTTTGTCAACAAAATCAAATTAAACTTAAATCAAACGGAACACTTCAGGCACCATGGGCAGGTAATGTACGCAGGCAAGACAAAGTCCAATTTCCAGGCAAAGTTCTTGAGTTGATGGTGGTTTATTTTATTCCAGTTGAGCAAACACATGGCATCTCTCGCTCTGGTAAAAAACCATATGCCCATCACCCAGGTGCCTACACAGATCACCACCTACTTCCTACCTATATACAGGTGTACCTGTGCCCACTATCGCCCCCAAGTGTTCAAATAATATATCTGCAAATAAATCAAAGAAAATGACTAAAGCAAAGCAACTAACTAAACAAGTAACAAGAATTATCTTTTATTATTAAAATTACGACAATACTAAAATACTAATAATTAATCTAGCAAAATAATCATTAAAAACAATAAACCAATTAAACATTAACTTCAGCATTACTCAAAAGAAAAGATTATAGCTCCAACAGTGACTAAAAGTTAGCATCAACTTTGAAAAAGGGTCAAGTCACCAGAAGAAAACGGCCGTCTTGTAAAACATGTGTTTGAGTGAAACGGTAGACGGTAGGGACTTTGCGAGGCTATTTATTTAATGCCTACATATAACGTGACCCAAAATGTCTCTAAGCTGCACGTTGCAATATAGCCAAGTATTCGAGAAAACCTGATGCAGCCAGAGTCCAACAACTTCAATGCACCAGAAGTGAATTCGCCTTCTAGTTGGGTGCGTGCGTCACGTGTATTTAATAGAATATATGCGCATGTACAATACATTACTTATTACCTGGAATATTTTTGAGGGCTGATATTACAAAAAGCTAGTAGGTAATTTTACTTTTCTTTTCTCTACCTACCATTCAACCATGAGTTGTTGGCTCTGTCCACCCACCAGTTTGAACTAAATAACTAAGATTTTTTTGTATTTTATTTTTTATTTTTTTTTGGGGGGGGGGGGGGGGGGGGGAATAAGTTCAAAAATGTAAATAATAATAATTAAAAAAAACGGATTTCATAGGCCCCTACGACAGGTTAGGTTGGGGAAGGGCACAATTCATAAAACTCAGAAACATACAATGCTTTTTCAAAAAAAGGGTTCTATGTTCCCCGCTGCATCCAAGTAGACTGCTGCCACATTGCTAAGAGCAGGTTGTTATTACACCTCTGACAGGTTAGGTTTAAGGATAGTTTTAGTCAGGGCACATACAAAAATGGATTTGAGTAAAAGTTGTCAATTCATAGTAAATATGAAAGTAAGAGGAAAAATAGTACAGGTACAGCATTTTAGTGCAGACTATACAGGTATGTACAATATTATAAACATTGCTGTTGATTATGTTCTTCAGCCGCCAATCATGCCAGCAGGGTCTACTGAAGGTCTCTGGTCACTGCTTCCTCGTCATACTGCAACAGGCACTCAGTCTCACTTCTGGGAGCTGTAGAAACAACAAATAAATAAACAATACTTCGTCATGCACCTCATATTGACATAGCAAATATATCAATAAGCAAGACATATTGAGCCCCAACAGGGATAATCTTACACTATATCAGTTTTCTGTGGTCTCTTGTAAGATTGCCCATCACCATCCTGCAGGACACTACCGTCTCCCTGCCAGGATCTGTAGGATGTAAGAAAATAAAATCAAAACATAGCAATGCACAGCATTGACAACTTATCTATAAAGTAGCACAAGTCATATTGACAATGTAGGACAGGGGTGGGGAACCTATGTCTCTAGGGCCGTTTGCGACCCTTGAGGCTGTTTTATCCGGCCCCCGATATAATTTTAATGCAATTCCATCTTCACATGAAATATGACATATTTTGTAAAGGAATCTTAGAAAATACATTAGCAATACAATTAAGTTATATTCAGGGAACCTGAAGAAGTTGGCGTTTGTTTAAATGTGGCTGCCTTCAATATAGGCCTAAAGTGAAAGGGAAAATCCTGGTTTGTGTTCATAGTACGGCCCTTGGAGGACTTTTATGGCCCCTCGGATGAATTTGAAGTGGCCATTCGAATGAGAAAGGTTCCCCAACCCTGACGTAGGCTATAGGTTAAGCTTACCCTCTTTCACGCTACTGTGCCCATTTCGGGTTGACCTCCACACGCGTCTGTAGCACAGCACACAGGATTGCAGGACACAGCATCCAGCAGGACACTGCAAAAAACAAGGGGAACGAATAAATGACCTGTCCAGTTCTATAAAAAAGAAAAGAAATTTGATGCAGTGCCAGAGCTGTGGTAAAAGTAACCTTGGTTGTATAATCTAGGACTAGGGTGTGTGTGAGTGTGTGGTAAATCCAGTGTTCACATTATTCAGATATGAGAATTAATTCATTAATTTTAACTGATATCACCACATACCGATATCAGTGCCATTTCACCCTGCCAAGACACTGGACCTTCTATGATCAGGGCGTCCTCGTCATACTGCAGCAGGCACCCTGTTGTTTCTACAGCTCCTAGAAGAGAGACAAATAAATTAAATACTTCGCCATGCATCTCATATTGACATAGCTAATGTATCAATGAGCAAGTCATATTGGTCACAAAGAAGTTAATCTTACATTCTTTCAGTCTTCTATGGCAAGACTGCTCCTCATAAGAGCTGTTAGGCCTTCAAGTGACTCGTCTTCGCCATATTATGAGACAGCAGCCTGTGAAAACATGGTAAACAGAATAACCCATTAACCTTGGGTCCTAATATAATACATGGACATAAACTAGCCTACATTATTTATACAATGTCAGTAAACCTCCACGTGAAAACAATAAGAAAAAGTGACCATGCATAATTTCAATTTCTTGAAGAGGCCAGCTACACTTATTTGTGCAACAAGTGCTGTTTTGAGGACCCATACGTTTTAAGGACATGCTGCCTACTGTTGCAAATGCCAGGGTATTTCACATTGATTTCGGGGTGGCGTGCTCTATGCCAGTGTTTCCCAACCTTTTTTTGTCTTAAGTACCCCCTAAGCCTTTTCTCATACCACAAGT
The DNA here is from genome assembly GCF_034702125.1 of Engraulis encrasicolus. NCBI lineage: Eukaryota > Metazoa > Chordata > Actinopteri > Clupeiformes > Engraulidae > Engraulis > Engraulis encrasicolus. Next base: position 537,479 of record NW_026945698.1, read on the forward strand.
ACCCCCTGACTCATGCTTTATATCCCAATGTGACTATGCTCCATACATGTTTTCATTTTTCCAAGTACCCCCTGCAGGGTGCTCGCGTACCCCTAGTGGTACACGTACCCCTGGTTGGGAAAGACTGCTCTATGCAACACTTATTTGTGCAACAAGTGCTGTTTTGAGGGCCCACACTTTTTAAGGACAGGTTGCCTACTGTTGCAAATGCCAGGGTATTTCACATTGATTTCCAAACTATTTATTTCCTAACTACAGGGACGTTAGTCGATACATAGTAATGACGCTACGACCAAGCTACTAGGGAATGTAATTAAACTAGTCGCTTCGCTACTGCCCAGCACTGAAAACCAACATACCCAGACGGCACACCAATCTTGCCAACGTCGCCTAGATGCATTTTTGCCGCTGTAAAATACATTGGCAAGACGTCCAAGCGTTAGTTCATCAGCGAAATGCCGGGCAGACGTGAAAAATGAGCAGTGCCCAGCAACTAGTTGATGAGCTAACGCAATAGCATGCTAACGGTAGCCTTTGTCAATCTTAAGCGCTGGGAGATGGTCACTCCCATGTAAGATCACTCCCGGACGTGTAGTGCCAGGTGACCCTATCAATCCCAGGCGTTCTATCCCACCCGATTACATTTCTCGTATTATCATACACTACCACATACAAGCAATTTAGGGTTAGGTTTAGGATTAAGGTAAGGGTTAGGTTTAGGGTACGTAACAAAAAACTAACATCAAAAAGATAACTAGCTCGGTGGGCTCGATAGTCTGGCTAGTGGGAGCGAACCGACTGGGGATCAAACCGCGCTGGGAGCGACAAACTGGGAATCATCTTTAGGCAGGGGAAAGGCAATTGAGAACGAGCAATGTCAAACAACTTACCATCAACAAGTATACTTAACATATTCACCGTTTCACTACTGCATTTTTTTCATTACGATGCTCGCAAGTTATCAGAATTGACTAGCGTACAGCAGCAACAAGAGTAGTCACATTCATTGAGGGGACTTGTGCTACAACTTAGCAATGGCGGATCTGTGTTCAGAGGAGCTATTCAATCGCTCTTGAGTACTGAAACTTTAAACCACAGTTGAGTAAAATTTACTTACATGTATGTGAAGCCCATTTTCCGTTGGTATGTGAGGAACTTTCCCCCATGTCGCCAAGAAACTTGTAACAGTGAAACCACACAGACAGCGCGTGGTTCTGTTCAGATAGGTCGGTGTTGTTGACCGCGGTAGATGGCTTCTTTGTGGCTTGTGTGTGGAATTCGCATTGTGCGAATTAGTTGTACTGCCACCTAAAGGCTTGGTGTAGAACTAATTTACCCAGAGACAGTCTGTTTTGAACTTCCTTGAACAATCCTTGCTTTAGTTCAGAATAATTTAAAAACCAGAGTGGCCAAGCACACTGATGTTTTTCCTCAAAAGCAGGGGTGAGGAACCTTTTTAATTCAAAGGGTCACTTCAAAATGTAGGCTATGTCCAAGAAAGATCATTCAGATGTTTCTATTCTGATTTCTATTCGGTTCATTTAAATGTTTATAGCACCGATCGAATTGTTCGATCAACTTCATTTCTGAGCTTATAGTATCATAATAAAATGTACTGACAGCAGAGCTGTGGCTAGAAGAAAGGTTTAATGCAGGGGTGGGGAACCTTTTTCATTCGAAGGGCCACTTCAAATTCCTACCATGGTCATAAAATCCTCCGGGGGCCGTACTATGAACACAAATCAGGATTTCCCCATGAAATTTAGGCATATATAGACACCTTTAGGCCTATATAGACATATAGACACCTTTAAAGGTAGACACATTTAAAACAGTCCCCACCTTTTCTAGGTCCCCTGAATATAGGCCTAACTTAATTGCATTGGAAATGTAATTTCTAAGATTCCTTTAGGCCTGCAAAATATGTCATAGGCCTATTTCATGTGAAGTTGCAAAACATTATAATGATATCAGGGGCCGGATAAAACGGCCTCAAGGGCCCTCGAGACATAGGTTCACTACCTCTGGTTTAATGGTTAGTGATTCTGAAAAACACCACTGGGCAGCGTGAACAAACATACATACAGACACACACACACACACACACACACACACACACACACACACACACACATTTTAGTAAAAGGCCAAAAAATGCCCTAGGGCCCCCAACAATCCCGTTGCCTAGGGACCCCAAAATCCTAGAAACAGGCCTGCCGACCCCCCACTCCCTCCCACCCACCTGACCTCACCCCACCCCACCCCACTTGAAATTGACTGTAGCAGCTCCCGACCTGATCACTGGCATTTACATATTAAAGGCTCTCCTAAGAAGGGGATGGGAGGGGGGCATGGGGGAGCCGCAAATGCTGTGGCTTGAGGTATGAGGCAGTTTAAGGTGCAAAACTCATCCACATATTCCTCTTTTCATGCAGTGCCTGTGGTCAAGCCACAAAGACATCCTACAGGACAGACATCAACACTTAAATACTATCTGTTATGACATAATGTACCACCACACTTACTTCACTCAATGTCAGCAACGCAGGCCATGCGGTGTAGACTGCCAGCTTATCTTAGACAAGCCTTTTGCACCTATGACAAAACACATAATTAGAGTGCTGGAGTTGATGTAACAGAAATTACAAGATAAGATGAGGGCTAACATCACAATGGCATTGACTGACTTCCTGTAAAACCTAAGTTGAGACCAGGGGCCAAGGAGAGTAGAGTAGCCTCAACTAGGGATGGTACAAACCGCACCGAAAACCGAAACCGTACAATTCACACACCATACCGAACCGTGAAATGCAGTCCGTGGCAAACTGCAATTCATGTACTGCCCAGAAAAATATCTGAAACAGAGATTCTTGGACTATCTTATCCAGTCTCTCTGATTAACACATTAGCATATGGCATATACACAATTAAAATCACACCATTTTCACCTTATTAGATACAAACCATATGTAGGATGTAGGAAAGAGGGCATTTGAAACGCTCAGACAGCGCACATCAGCTGACGACAGCTGATTCAACTTGCGCATCATCACTTTATAATTGCAGTTATATAAAAATATGGTTTAATATTCCCAGTGCACCATATATCATGAACTAAAAAAAAGAACCGTAGAGAACCGAAAACCGTGACCTTGATACCGTGATATGAACCGAACCGTGAATTTTGTGTACCGTTCCACCCCTAGCCTCAACCAAATATAATCTGCCATATCAAATAGCCTATGTCACTGCATAGATGTTGACTGACGCATATTGTTGGATTACCAATGATTTTGCATCCTCAAGCAACTCCACACCATGCATGAAACACCACTTCTTGTTGTCTATGGCAAGCAAGTCAGGTACATCTTCACCACTTTTTAGACTGGGGAATATTGTCACCATTTAAAAATATTGGTAAATAATGTGACTACAGCCACTTAAGACAGCGTGAAATTAAAAGTTAATTCAAATATTTTTCACCATATCCATGTTTCATACAATACAAAATAACTGTTGACACCATGCCAACATGAAAATGACAGCTAATTGGCTAAAACATATGTTTATCCTCATTTTGCTTTGGTGTAAGTAAAGTGTTCAAGCAGAGGCTAAAGTGTAAAACAATTGAACATGGACATAAATCCTACCTTTTACAATGACTGTCTTCAAACTCACATCTTCCACTCGCACAGGGGGCAACCATCTGTCAAGTTGAAAAACAGAGGTGAACCTTTTCTCACAATATCGGCAAACATGGCTTTTCAAAGGTGATATTCAGGACTGGCCAATAGTGACGCCCATTACAAAAAATAAGATACATATTTTGAGTAACATGTGGGGCATTACAGGGCAATAGCAAGCTAGAGAGCAATAGCTAGCTGCTAAGCTAAACAGCAGCAGGTGTTAAACTATGTTTAAAATAATTATGCTGGTAATTTACACTTCAGACTGGATAAACCTTAAGGCAACTTTTTTTACTCCTAAAGATGTTGCACAAGATAAGCTAGCCTACTGTTTAAGAGTGGATATTTGAATGCAAGACAAACAGCTTGTCAGATCACACAACATGATCTAACAATCGTATCAGTTAACTTTCCATACAGACAAAAACGCCAAAAACATCACAATAGCGTAGTATACTTCACAAATGACTGTAATAGTGTCTTAATACAAGCATATTGCCAAAGATGACAAGGATTGAAACGGATTGTGAAACTTACCCGGCTGAAAACGATTGTCTCAATTTCAAAGCAGGAGACCAACTGACGAACAGGAAGTGACGTAATTCCATTTCCGGTTTTACTCTTTGGTGGTTTTTTGTTTTTGTTTGTTATCCCACCTGAATTACAGCATGAATTTCACATATATAGTTTTGATTTATGTAAAATATTTCTGTACCAATAAGGTAACAACTTGGTGCCAGCAGGAAGAAGATAAATACCGTCAATTAAAATGTGTTTCAACAATAGGCGATTCATTTCTTACTGCCACCTACTGTTCTGGAGTGTGATGTGCCAGTTAATATTATGAGCTTTTTTCAAGTGCATACATTATTTGTTTAGATTATTTGTTTAAAAGTTCATACGCGGACAGTTCAAATGGTGTTTATATGATTTCAATGAATCATTTTTCCATTTTATAATAATATTCCTTAAATGTATGTATACATATTTCTTAATATTTACCAGGACCCAGAAACATTTTTTGAGTGTGCCTTAAAAATGAACACAAAAAAACCTGTTGCCCTTACTGTTGCAGTTGTGCAACAGGACATAAAACGTGCATTGAAGCACTTTATTTTGTCAAATCATATTGATCTAGATGTTATAACTTCCACTTCTGTTTTTATCAGCAGCAAGGACCATGCTATACATCTTATCATAGAATTAAGTGGAATAACTCACAACCTTTTTTGCTCTGATGACGGAAACTTTACAAAAATTGAGACAGAGCAGCATCTTAAAAAAGCAGCATCCTGAACAACAACATGCCCCCTAAACAACATTATATGCAACATTTACCTTCACATGGGTACTTTGATGAGACCCGTGTGCATGAGGTTAGAGTCAAAGCATTATTTGTTTTATTCTAAATTTCTAAATTAAATTAGGCCTATAAAATGTCTGCAAATGTCTTATAAATCAAAGCAAAATGGCCCTGCCATGGGCAACCGGTAGGGCACTCGTCTGCCGTGTGGCCAACCCGGGTTCGATTCCCGGTCCGGGTCATTTGCCGACCCCTCCGCATCTCTCTCCCCATTCGCCTCCTGTCCACCTCTCAAACTGTCCTGTCAGTTACAAAAAAGTTGTAAAAAAGACCAAAAACAATCTTAAAAAAAAAAATCATAGCAAAATTGTCGAAAGTAGCCTACCCATCAAATAAACAGTATATTTGCTCATGAAAAAGAATTGGGCCACACATCAGCGGTATCAAGGCGTCAGAGGCATATGTCAGTTCAAAGATTAGATTTTTTGAATATCATCTCTGAAATGGATGTTTCTTGGTAACAATTAGGAAAGACCATAATCACAGAAATGGGATTCCCTATTTTTTTTTAAATAAAAGGGCAGTCATGGGTGAGCGGTTAGGGCGTCAGACTTGCATCCCAGAGGTTGCCGGTTCGACTCTTGACCCGCCAGGTTGGTGGGGGGAGTAATCAACCAGTGCTCTCCCCCATCCTCCTCCATGACTGAGGTACCCTGAGCATGGTACCGTCCCACCGCACTGCTCCCCATCGGGCGCCACTGAGGGCTGCCCCCTTGCACGGGTGAGGCATAAATGCAATTTCGTTGTGTGCAGTGTGCAGTGTTCACTTGTGTGCTGTGGAGTGCTGTGTCACAATGACAATGGGAGTTGGAGTTTCCCAATGGGCTTTCACTTTTCACTTATATGTGTTATTGATTCATCTACAGTATATTTTACTGTGAATATCAAGTGTTTGACACACTGAGATGGGATACAGATTTACAATCATGAAATTGCTATGCCAAATGCTGCACAGACAACAGAAATGTCAAAGCTATGAATCATGAATGGAAATCTCAATGGCCCTATTAATTTGTATGCTATCACAGTTGATTAGCTAGAATATCTTAGTGAGATCAAGCAGTTCTTAAAACAGGTTCATTTGGATTGTCTTATTGTCTTGAAACAAGTAAAAATGTACTCACAGTCTAATTGTTAATGCGACTCCGTCAGTATGTGTTCTATTTTAAGAAAAAAGCTGCTCAGAACTAGTTTTATTATCTAGGTAGGATAAAAAAGATGAATTTTCTTGAAACAAGTCAAATAATCTTAACAATAGTCAGTCTTACCAAGAAAATACATTCAAAAACAAGTGTAATGAGAACAAAATGCTGAATTCAAGTATATTACACTTGTATAGATTTTCGTTTTTTGCAGTGCAAGCATGTAAGCAAGCATGTAAGCAAGCTTGTAGGCAAGCATGTAAGCAAGCTTGTAGGCAAGCAAGTGCTATGCTGTGCCATGCAGGCCAGCCAGCAGGCAGGCAAGCAACTGAAGTGTTGATAGTCCAGATTTATATACAGGTGCAAGAGTACCATGTGACCAGAGTCATCAGGCATGGGGCTGCTTGTTGCAAGAGTGTTCAAATTTTTAAAATGTTTCAGCCATTCACACTTTCATATCAAAATCATAGTGATGAAAATCATCATAATGTGCTGCATCAAACACTTTTTAAGTATTGTAGTTTCCTTAGAAATTGTTTAATGCTTGTTAGTATCAGAGCATATTTAACCAGTGAGAATGACTTAAGTTCTTCAGGTGGTAGGCTATTGCAGCTTGATGGCGATCACGGACAAGTGGAGGATGATAGGGTTTCAATGGTGCTGCCTAAAACATTTTGTAGAGGTGTGTCGTTCATAAACGAGCCGGTTCTTTTGAACGGCTCCCTGAAGTGAACGATGGGAACCGGATATTTCGTTCATTTTTCATTCATTTTAAGCACATGACCTCGACCAGAGTAATTAAATTTGGGAAAAAAACACAATTGTTTGCCTCAAAGAGAGGCAAAAACGGTCTTTAGAAGCAGGAGAATAATCAGTTGTTGTTTGGACAACATTACCTTGAGGAGGAGTCAAAATATTACATTCACTGAATAAATAATTTAAAAAAGAGCCAAAAGAGCCAGTTTTTTGAACGGCTCTTTTAAAGGAACGAGCCACTAAAATCCGGATCCCGAAAAAGAGCCATAAATCCCATCTCTAATATTTTGGTTGCTTCCACAATGGCCAATGCTGCTATTGTGCAGTACTTACTGTTTATGCTCAATACTTTACTCAAAGTAGTATTTTCACAGCAGTTGTCTGTTTTTTCAAAAAACAGTGGAATGCTGTTGCAGAATTGCCCTAAATTAACAGCTATTTGTTACAGTGTAGAATCTCTCTTGTCTCTCTGGTTAGGCTACGGGGCCCTTGCCTCCTCTTCACTGCTACGGGGCCCTTGCCTCCTCTACACTGCTACGGGGCCCTTGCCTCCTCTTCACTGCTAGGGGGCCCTT
>NW_026945698.1:561434-563934 GCF_034702125.1 Engraulis encrasicolus
TCGCGGGATGAACCAACAACAGCACGCCGTAGCCCATCTCCTGTTACCGTAACCTTCCCCGGTGGGGCGGGACAACCCCTCTTACCGTAGCCTAACCTTCCCCGGTGGCGCGGGACAAAACGACACCAGCGAAAACACACCAACTACAAATCTGGAGATCATGTCAATTGTGCAATGCACCCCCATACTCTAACACCGCACTCCACTACATCTGCTGGAATGTGTTGTAGCCTACAGACAGAGACAGAGGATGTTATAGACTACGGCCAGAAGAACGGGACGGGACTACACACCGCAACACAACGGGACTACACACCACAACACGCGCATGTCTGTCTACCTTTTAGGCTACTAACCTTCCCGGGACAAAACCACACCAGCGAAAACGCTCCCGTCACACACACACACACACACACACACACACACACACACACACACACACACACACACACACACACACACACACACACACACACACACACACACACACACACACACACACACACACACACAGCGGGCAAACATGAAGCCAGCGCGAGAAATATTTAAAGTAATTTTGTTGTTTAATTACCGTGAAGGTGATGAGATGAGATGGGATGAGCTGCGACGTTGCTTTGGGATCCGATAAAATAGAAACCACGTTGCAGACTAGTGCTATTTTTTTTTCTCTCTCTCTCTCTCTCTCTCTCTCTCTCTCTCTCTCTCTCTCTCTCTCTCTCTCTCTCTCTCTCTCTCTCTCTCTCTCGACGTTGCCCTGCTGTCAGTGAAGTGCTTTCCTCTCCTCTTTTCTCTTCTATCTCTCTATCGCGCTGTTCCACCAAGTGGTTCAAGTTGAGTGTTTCTTTCTCTCCCCCTCTCTCTCTCTATCTCTCTCGCTCTCTCTCTGTTCCCCAGTTCCTTCAAGCAGCATTTAGACCGGGGGGCGGGGCTTTTGGTCACGTGATAATTTTTGCTTTCCCGTATTGGAGGATTCGCAGTGGCAACGCCATGCAAGCGCTGCAGCCTACACACACACACACACACACACACACACACCTGCTGTTACCGCGGTACATACACATACATGCCAGCCCAGGAACTCCATTTCACAGCAGGAGCGAAATTAAAATCTGGAATAAAAAAACTCATATAGCCAAGGCCAATATATTTTATAATTATGTAAAACTCACATAGCCTAGCCTTACCTATATATTTTATAATTATATAAAACTCATTTAGCTTAGCCTTACCTATATATTTTATAATTATATAAAACTCACATAGCCTAGCCTAACCTATTTTATAATCATATAAAACTCATATAGCAAAGGCCTATATATTTTATAATTATATAGGCCTAAAACTCATATAGCCTATATATATTTTTTAAATTGGCTAAGATTATGCTTGCACACACTTAGTACTATAAGCAAATTTCACTAATAACTTAAATGTGGCTGAAAATATCCTGTTGTGTGATCAGAATGAGTATGCCATGCGTTTGGACTCAGTTACCAGTTCGTAGAACGGAGGCGGAGCCACGCCAGATTCAGCTCACACTGTAAAGCGTCTGCGGCGGTGTAACGGAGTCCAAACGAACAGCGGGCCACTGGCGCCGTGCCTGGCGGGCCAAGCCAGTTTTGGTTCTGTTACGCTGTGTCGCTAGAACTACAGTGTCCAGGGAAGTCAAACGCATGACGTGACAGTAAAGTGTCTTTTACGATCTGTCTAGTTTGTAGGCATTAGATTACATTACATTACATTGCACTTAGCTGACGCTTTCATTCATTCAAAGCGACTTACAGTTATTATTTTTCAGGGTATTGGTTACAGTCCCTGGAGCAATGTGGGGTTAGGTGACTTGCTCAAGGGCACTTCAGCCATGGATGGAGATGTAAGGAGAGGTCAGGGGAGAGTCGAACCTGCAACCCCTAGATTGAAAGACCAACTCTCTAACCACTAGGCCATGGCTGCCCTTGGCCTACATAATAATATAATAATATAATATAATAATAATAATAATTTATAATAATAGTAATAATTGTATTTGTATAGCATTGTATCATACAAGGCATGCAACTCAAAGTGCTTAACAAATGGGAAAAAAAACATCATTGTTAGAGATGGATATAAAAGGAGAGGTAGAGAGAAGAGGCAGAAATAGCAGGAAGGCAGAGGAAGAAGAGATAGAAAGAGACTGTAGAGTCATAAGGTCAACGTAGGTTAGGACCAGGAGTGTGTCTTAATATGCGACCTTGCCTCCTCCACTTGCGCTTGTCTCCTCGCGGAGAAAACGATAAAGTTTCCCAGCTGTCAGCCTAGCCACAACAACTTTTGAGGGACTGTTTTTCATTCACCATCCCAATTGCAATCAAGAAAAAGACTCTACAATTGAGCTTTTGCAAGATATTGAAATATAATGCTGTTGTCAGTGATGTCATCATGATGAGAAGCGAGTGGAGGAGGCAAGTGGAGGAGGCAAGGTCCCATATTAAGATGCACTCCATGATTCTTAGAGACG
>NW_026945698.1:576434-578934 GCF_034702125.1 Engraulis encrasicolus
ACATGAGGACACCACACATGAGGACACATGAGGACACATGAGGACACATGAGGACACATGAGGACACATGAGGACACATGAGGACACATGAGGACACCACACATGAGGACACATGAGGACACATGAGGACACCACACATGAGGACACATGAGGACACCACACATGAGGACACATGAGGACACATGAGGACACATGAGGACACCACACATGAGGACACATGAGGACACCACACATGAGGACACATGAGGACACATGAGGACACATGAGGACACATGAGGACACCACACATGAGGACACATGAGGACACATGAGGACACATGAGGACACATGAGGACACCACACATGAGGACACATGAGGACACCACACATGAGGACACATGAGGACACATGAGGACACATGAGGACACATGAGGACACCACACATGAGGACACATGAGGACACCACACATGAGGACACCACACATGAGGACACATGAGGACACATGAGGACACATGAGGACACCACACATGAGGACACATGAGGACACATGAGGACACATGAGGACACATGAGGACACATGAGGACACATGAGGACACCACACATGAGGACACATGAGGACACCACACATGAGGACACATGAGGACACATGAGGACACCACACATGAGGACACATGAGGACACATGAGGACACCACACATGAGGACACATGAGGACACCACACATGAGGACACATGAGGACACATGAGGACACATGAGGACACATGAGGACACATGAGGACACATGAGGACACCACACATGAGGACACATGAGGACACCACACATGAGGACACATGAGGACACATGAGGACACATGAGGACACATGAGGACACATGAGGACACCACACATGAGGACACATGAGGACACATGAGGACACATGAGGACACATGAGGACACCACACATGAGGACACATGAGGACACATGAGGACACATGAGGACACATGAGGACACATGAGGACACATGAGGACACATGAGGACACCACACATGAGGACACATGAGGACACATGAGGACACATGAGGACACATGAGGACACATGAGGACACATGAGGACACATGAGGACACATGAGGACACCACACATGAGGACACATGAGGACACATGAGGACACATGAGGACACCACACATGAGGACACATGAGGACACATGAGGACACATGAGGACACCACACATGAGGACACCACACATGAGGACACCACACATGAGGACACATGAGGACACATGAGGACACATGAGGACACATGAGGACACATGAGGACACATGAGGACACATGAGGACACATGAGGACACCACACATGAGGACACCACACATGAGGACACATGAGGACACATGAGGACACATGAGGACACATGAGGACACATGAGGACACATGAGGACACCACACATGAGGACACATGAGGACACATGAGGACACATGAGGACACATGAGGACACCACACATGAGGACACCACACATGAGGACACCACACATGAGGACACATGAGGACACCACACATGAGGACACCACACATGAGGACACATGAGGACACATGAGGACACATGAGGACACATGAGGACACATGAGGACACATGAGGACACATGAGGACACCACACATGAGGACACCACACATGAGGACACATGAGGACACATGAGGACACATGAGGACACATGAGGACACATGAGGACACATGAGGACACATGAGGACACATGAGGACACATGAGGACACATGAGGACACCACACATGAGGACACATGAGGACACATGAGGACACATGAGGACACCACACATGAGGACACATGAGGACACATGAGGACACATGAGGACACATGAGGACACATGAGGACACATGAGGACACATGAGGACACATGAGGACACCACACATGAGGACACATGAGGACACATGAGGACACCACACATGAGGACACATGAGGACACCACACATGAGGACACATGAGGACACATGAGGACACATGAGGACACATGAGGACACCACACATGAGGACACATGAGGACACATGAGGACACATGAGGACACATGAGGACACATGAGGACACATGAGGACACATGAGGACACCACACATGAGGACACATGAGGACACATGAGGACACATGAGGACACATGAGGACACATGAGGACACCACACATGAGGACACCACACATGAGGACACCACACATGAGGACACATGAGGACACATGAGGACACATGAGGACACCACACATGAGGACACCACACATGAGGACACATGAGGACACATGAGGACACATGAGGACACATGAGGACACCACACATGAGGACACATGAGGACACATGAGGACACATGAGGACACCACACATGAGGACACATGAGGACACATGAGGACACATGAGGACACCACACATGAGGACACATGAGGACACCACACATGAGGACACATGAGGACACATGAGGACACCACACATGAGGACACATGAGGACACATGAGGACACATGAGGACACCACACATGAGGAC
>NW_026945698.1:583934-588934 GCF_034702125.1 Engraulis encrasicolus
AGGACACCACACATGAGGACACATGAGGACACATGAGGACACATGAGGACACATGAGGACACATGAGGACACCACACATGAGGACACATGAGGACACATGAGGACACATGAGGACACCACACATGAGGACACATGAGGACACCACACATGAGGACACATGAGGACACCACACATGAGGACACATGAGGACACATGAGGACACATGAGGACACCACACATGAGGACACATGAGGACACCACACATGAGGACACATGAGGACACCACACATGAGGACACATGAGGACACATGAGGACACATGAGGACACATGAGGACACCACACATGAGGACACCACACATGAGGACACATGAGGACACATGAGGACACATGAGGACACATGAGGACACATGAGGACACATGAGGACACATGAGGACACATGAGGACACATGAGGACACATGAGGACACATGAGGACACATGAGGACACATGAGGACACATGAGGACACATGAGGACACATGAGGACACCACACATGAGGACACATGAGGACACCACACATGAGGACACATGAGGACACATGAGGACACCACACATGAGGACACCACACATGAGGACACCACACATGAGGACACATGAGGACACATGAGGACACCACACATGAGGACACATGAGGACACATGAGGACACATGAGGACACATGAGGACACATGAGGACACATGAGGACACATGAGGACACATGAGGACACATGAGGACACCACACATGAGGACACATGAGGACACATGAGGACACATGAGGACACCACACATGAGGACACCACACATGAGGACACCACACATGAGGACACATGAGGACACCACACATGAGGACACATGAGGACACATGAGGACACATGAGGACACCACACATGAGGACACATGAGGACACATGAGGACACATGAGGACACATGAGGACACATGAGGACACATGAGGACACATGAGGACACATGAGGACACATGAGGACACATGAGGACACCACACATGAGGACACATGAGGACACATGAGGACACATGAGGACACCACACATGAGGACACATGAGGACACATGAGGACACATGAGGACACCACACATGAGGACACATGAGGACACATGAGGACACATGAGGACACATGAGGACACATGAGGACACCACACATGAGGACACCACACATGAGGACACATGAGGACACATGAGGACACATGAGGACACATGAGGACACATGAGGACACATGAGGACACATGAGGACACATGAGGACACACATGAGGACACATGAGGACACATGAGGACACATGAGGACACATGAGGACACATGAGGACACCACACATGAGGACACATGAGGACACATGAGGACACATGAGGACACATGAGGACACCACACATGAGGACACATGAGGACACATGAGGACACATGAGGACACATGAGGACACATGAGGACACATGAGGACACCACACATGAGGACACATGAGGACACCACACATGAGGACACATGAGGACACATGAGGACACCACACATGAGGACACCACACATGAGGACACATGAGGACACATGAGGACACATGAGGACACATGAGGACACCACACATGAGGACACATGAGGACACCACACATGAGGACACATGAGGACACATGAGGACACATGAGGACACATGAGGACACATGAGGACACATGAGGACACATGAGGACACCACACATGAGGACACATGAGGACACATGAGGACACATGAGGACACATGAGGACACCACACATGAGGACACATGAGGACACATGAGGACACCACACATGAGGACACATGAGGACACATGAGGACACCACACATGAGGACACATGAGGACACCACACATGAGGACACATGAGGACACATGAGGACACCACACATGAGGACACCACACATGAGGACACATGAGGACACATGTAGCTCAGACTGCTCATTACACCTCAGAGGGTTAAAAAGATGCATATCCACTAGTGTTGCACCGATACCAATAAGCCAAATTTTAGTGTGTGTGTGTGTGTGTGTGTGTGTGTGTGTGTGTGTGTGTGTGTGTGTGTGTGTGTGTGTGTGTGTGTGTGTGTGTGTGTGTGTGTGTGTGTGTGAGTGTGAGTGTGTGTGTGTGTGTGTGAGTGTGTGTGTGTGTGTGTGTGTGTGTGTGTGTGTGTGTGTGTGTGTGTGTGTGTGTGTGTGTGTGTGTGTGTGTGTGTGTGTGTGCGCGTGTGAGAGTGTGTGTGTGTGTGTCACAAGTAATTGTTAGGTGATTGCTTTCAATGTGGCCACATGAGGACACCACACATGAGGACACATGAGGACACATGAGGACACCACACATGAGGACACATGAGGACACATGAGGACACATGAGGACACCACACATGAGGACACATGAGGACACATGAGGACACATGAGGACACATGAGGACACATGAGGACACATGAGGACACATGAGGACACATGAGGACACATGAGGACACATGAGGACACCACACATGAGGACACATGAGGACACATGAGGACACATGAGGACACCACACATGAGGACACATGAGGACACCACACATGAGGACACATGAGGACACCACACATGAGGACACCACACATGAGGACACCACACATGAGGACACATGAGGACACATGAGGACACCACACATGAGGACACCACACATGAGGACACCACACATGAGGACACATGAGGACACCACACATGAGGACACATGAGGACACATGAGGACACCACACATGAGGACACATGAGGACACATGAGGACACATGAGGACACATGAGGACACATGAGGACACATGAGGACACATGAGGACACCACACATGAGGACACATGAGGACACATGAGGACACATGAGGACACCACACATGAGGACACCACACATGAGGACACATGAGGACACATGAGGACACATGAGGACACATGAGGACACATGAGGACACATGAGGACACATGAGGACACATGAGGACACATGAGGACACATGAGGACACCACACATGAGGACACATGAGGACACATGAGGACACATGAGGACACCACACATGAGGACACATGAGGACACATGAGGACACATGAGGACACATGAGGACACCACACATGAGGACACATGAGGACACATGAGGACACATGAGGACACCACACATGAGGACACATGAGGACACCACACATGAGGACACATGAGGACACATGAGGACACATGAGGACACCACACATGAGGACACATGAGGACACCACACATGAGGACACATGAGGACACATGAGGACACATGAGGACACATGAGGACACCACACATGAGGACACATGAGGACACATGAGGACACATGAGGACACATGAGGACACATGAGGACACATGAGGACACCACACATGAGGACACATGAGGACACATGAGGACACCACACATGAGGACACATGAGGACACATGAGGACACATGAGGACACATGAGGACACATGAGGACACATGAGGACACATGAGGACACATGAGGACACATGAGGACACCACACATGAGGACACATGAGGACACATGAGGACACATGAGGACACATGAGGACACATGAGGACACATGAGGACACCACACATGAGGACACATGAGGACACATGAGGACACCACACATGAGGACACATGAGGACACCACACATGAGGACACATGAGGACACCACACATGAGGACACATGAGGACACATGAGGACACATGAGGACACATGAGGACACATGAGGACACATGAGGACACATGAGGACACATGAGGACACATGAGGACACATGAGGACACCACACATGAGGACACATGAGGACACCACACATGAGGACACATGAGGACACATGAGGACACATGAGGACACATGAGGACACATGAGGACACCACACATGAGGACACATGAGGACACATGAGGACACATGAGGACACATGAGGACACCACACATGAGGACACATGAGGACACATGAGGACACCACACATGAGGACACATGAGGACACATGAGGACACCACACATGAGGACACATGAGGACACATGAGGACACATGAGGACACATGAGGACACCACACATGAGGACACATGAGGACACATGAGGACACATGAGGACACATGAGGACACATGAGGACACATGAGGACACATGAGGACACATGAGGACACATGAGGACACATGAGGACACATGAGGACACATGAGGACACATGAGGACACATGAGGACACATGAGGACACATGAGGACACATGAGGACACCACACATGAGGACACATGAGGACACATGAGGACACATGAGGACACATGAGGACACATGAGGACACCACACATGAGGACACATGAGGACACATGAGGACACCACACATGAGGACACCACACATGAGGACACCACACATGAGGACACATGAGGACACATGAGGACACCACACATGAGGACACATGAGGACACATGAGGACACATGAGGACACATGAGGACACATGAGGACACATGAGGACACATGAGGACACATGAGGACACCACACATGAGGACACCACACATGAGGACACCACACATGAGGACACATGAGGACACCACACATGAGGACACCACACATGAGGACACATGAGGACACCACACATGAGGACACATGAGGACACCACACATGAGGACACATGAGGACACCACACATGAGGACACATGAGGACACATGAGGACACATGAGGACACCACACATGAGGACACATGAGGACACCACACATGAGGACACATGAGGACACATGAGGACACATGAGGACACCACACATGTCATGAGGATCCTAGTGTACACCACACATGTCCTCCATCATGAATTCATTCATCTCTCAGGCCGACGCTTCAGGACATTAAACTGCAGACTAGCAAAATATAAGAACTCCTTTGTCCCAACCGCCATAAGATTGCTTACTGTTATGAAAGATAGACACGCCATACTCACACAGTGCAGTGCACAGTTCAATGTCTCTGTTATTTATGTTTTTTATGTTTTTTTTATGTTGTATGA
>NW_026945698.1:611434-613934 GCF_034702125.1 Engraulis encrasicolus
CCTTTGACCTCTCCCCTCTACCCTCTGATCTCTACCCTCTCCCCTCTGACCTCTGACCTTTGACCTCTCCCTAATCAGGTCCTGGGACACAAAGATGAACTGGCGCCCTCGTGTGGTCAAGACATGTCAGTGCAGCGTCTAAACGGTGAGCAATCTTGACAGTCGCTGACAAGATGGTGAGCGTGGTGTGTGCTGGTGTGTGTGTGTGTGTGTGTGTGTGTGTGTGTGTGTGTGTGTGTGTGTGTGTGTGTGTGTGGGGGGGGGGGGTGCAAGGTGTGGCCCTCGAATTGTTTTCTTGTCACTGGTCAAACATTTCCTGACTGACAGGTTAGGGTTAGGGATCGGTTAGGGTTGATATGAATGGAAGTCAATGGAATAGAAGAGAGAAGAGAGAATAGAGAAGAGAGGAGAGATGGGAAGAGAGAAGAGAGAAAAGAGAGGGGGAGAGAAAAAGAGAAGAGAGAAGAGAGAAGAGAGGGGAAGAGAGAAGAGAGAAGGGGAGAAGAGAGAAGAGAGGGAAAAGAGAAGAAGAGAGAAGAGAAGGGAAGAGAGAAGAGAAGAGAAGAGAAGAGAAGAGAAGAGAAGAGAAGAGAAGAGAAGAGAAGAGAAGAGAAGAGAAGAGAAGAGAAGAGAAGAGAAGAGAAGAGAAGAGAAGAGAGAAGAGAGGGATAGAGAGAAGAGAGAAGAGAGGGGGCGAGAGAAGAGAGGGGAAGAGAGAAAAAAGAGAAGAGAAGAGAGAAGAGAGGAGGGATAGAAAGAAGAGAGGGGAAGAGGGAAGAAGAGAGGGGAGGGAAGGAGAGAAGAGATGAGAGGAGAGGAGAGGAGAGAGGGGAAGAGAGGAGAGAGGGGAGGAGAGGAGAGAAGAAGAGAGGGGGAGAGATAACAGAAGGGAAGAGAGAAGAGAGAGAAGAGAGGGGAAGAGAAGAGAAGAGGAGAGAGGGATAGAGAGAAGAGAGAGAAGAGAGAAGAAGAGAGGGATAGAGAGAAGAAGAGAGGGGAAGAGAAGTCTGCGGTGTGTATTTTTATCCGCTCTGCAGCTCAGATCTCTTTACTCCCAAAGTAGAACACGGAGGGACCACACACACACACACACACACACACACACGCACGCACGCACGCACGCACGCACGCACGCACGCACGCACTCACGAACACACGCGCACGAACACACGCGCACGGACACACACACACACACACTCACGCACGCACGCACGCAAGGATGCACGCACGCACGCATGCATGCACGCGCACACACACACACACACAAACACATACACACACACACACATGCAAACACACACACACAGTTTACTTCTTTATTTGGATTGACAGATAGACATTTATCATAGCACAAGCCAAATTTCATAGGAGTTTACACAAAACTAAAAGAAACTGCGCACTGAGTGTCTTAAGGATACATGTGGCACCTCCGTCTCCAGATGAGGAGGCTTCCGATTATGCTGGATACTGAGCAGAATTTGGTCAATCTTTTTGCCTGTTGTTCAGGGAGTCCACAGATCTGTAAGCCACGCACACACATTTTATGTACATGGCCTAAACTACCAAAGATTAATGTTATAGTTTTACATTAATAGCCACAGTTGTTTAATGCATTACACAATGGTTGGTATTTCAATATTTTGGAGGAAAAGCACGTTTCCATGTAGCTGTCAAAACAACAACCAATTTCTACCAGAATAATGGATTCATCCTGTTCACTGACTAATATCAGATCAGGTGTATTGGGTGAATGATTGATGACATCCCCCAATGTAGCACACTGATCATTTGTTAGGGAAAACCAGTCCACTGCAACACGTCCAGAATGGATTGAAGAGAAGTTGTTTGCCTTGCGCAGTTCTTTTAGGGTCAACGCAACAATGCGATCATGCCGTGCGATGTATAGTCCTTTGTAAACAGGGCAACCGTTTAATATATGCGCCATGGTCTCTCTTTGCTGGTCCTGGTGTAGCATACAGAATGGTTCGTGCTGGGTTGGATACCACGTGGCCAAGTTCGCTTTTGTTGGTAGCACTTGTAACCGGGATTTGATGGTGAATTTATGTATGTCGTTGTGCAGAGATGTTTTGCGTAGAGCAGCGTGGGATGCGTTGTGGTCGGCGTCAGGTAGACAGGCCAGTTTTCCCTGAAGGCGTAGTGCTGTCCAGTGCTGAACTGTGTGTGTTTGGAAATGTTTCAGTATTGTGGTTCTGCAGTTTTGTGGATTGAGACGTTGTGTTGTATTGTCGTTAAGTGTTATTGTTGCTTCAACAGTAATGGCTGGGTCTGTGACTATGTTGTTGTAATCCAAACTGATGAACTGCCCCGATGTATGTTTCCATCGCAAATGTACATTTACTCGGTTGCAGATGTCGTTGAGGTCAAGCCAGTCGGAGCGCACACCAAAGCCAGCTGCATTTGTGTTGAGCTTTCCGTTGGGTTTTCTTCTGAATCAAAGGAAGTTGTCCTCCTCTGTGCTTGCAAAAGGGACTTTCCGCCT
>NW_026945698.1:621434-626434 GCF_034702125.1 Engraulis encrasicolus
AGCGGTAGAGGCAAACAATCTTTCAACCGTGTTTTGTAGAACCTCCGAAATAGAGCGTTACGTTTGAACCCCCTTTAGTTTGTTGTACATTTAAGTTAAGTTGGAAAGATTGGCAAATAAACAAGAACTCTATTTTTCTACGACGCGCGTTGAATCCAAGTTTTTATCCGCTCGAGAAGAGGCAGCTGCGAAGCGGCCTCTACATTAAGTTGAAAGATTGCTTCAAACTTCGGATGTGGACGGACAAAAATTCGCTTCTTCTTTGGATTACTTGAAGACGTTCCTTGGATTGTCCTACAGTTTTGTGAGTAGCCTGGAACATTACTTTGATCGACAGACGAGGTGAGCGCGGTTACTTTTTTTTCGAAAGACTGTGTTTGGAAGGACAATAGGCCATGCGCCAAAGCTCGCATTTTTTGTTAAAGAGTTGAAGATTTGTAACGTGAAATACTGAAACAGACGCCTTTTTTCGTTGATACCAAGAACATTTTTCGTTTGCTACAATTACTGAGAGTGCAAAGAACTGCTTTTTGTAACTTTTTGATGCTTCATGGAATTATAGACTATTTTTTGAATAGTCCTGCCGCCGTGTGGGCTATGGTTTGTGCGCGCATATGGATGAACACTGTTGAATGCGCGTGGAACTGATCTGTGTGCTGAAATTCCGACTTTTTCTTTTTGATACGGATTTGAAGTTTGGGATTGACATTGCTACGTTGTTACCATGTCTGACAAGGATGCCAATACGGAGCCCACTAGCTCCGACATGGCAAACAAGGATGTCAGTACGGAGCCCACTAGCTCCGACATAGCTAACACTGATGAAGTGCAGGTGGTAACTGGATCTGACACTCAACCGGAGCCTGAGCCCTCCTTTAAATCACTGAGTGCAACGAGGCGCGGCAAGCTCGGCCACTGCACTCGCAAAATGAATGATTTGAAAAGAATGATGAAAGAAAATATCGATGTTGCTGTTGTGAAGGCTGATTTGCTTGGGTTTAAAATAATTCTGAGTGATTTTAGTATGTGTCATGAGTCTGTGCAAGCGCTGCTGTCTGATGAGATGAAAGAGAGTGAAAATATAGATTGGTATGAACCTAAGATGGCAACATTCCATACATTCATTACTGATACTGATGCATGGGTAACACAACATGAAGTAGTCTCACTTGCACAACATAATGTTGACCCACCACATCATGAACCACACCCACTAACACAACATGAACAACAACCACCACAACTTGTAGACCCCCAGACACTGGTTAGGCCAAGTGATAGTGCATCAAGGGTGTCAAAAGGCAGCTCACGATCCTCACGTTCTTCACGCTCTTCACGCTCATCCAAGAGCTCTTATGTGTCGGCAACCAAAGCAGAATTAACAGTAGAAAGAGCAGGATTGCTAGCAAAAGCAGAGACTCTGAAAGAGAAACATGACTTGCAAGCCAAGATGGAAGAACAGAAACGAGACTTGCAAGCCAAGATGGAAGCACTGCAATTAAAAGAAGATATTGCTGTTAAAAATGCAAAACTGAAGGTGCTTAATGAAATGGAACATGACGCTACAGAAAAACAAACTTTTGAACCTGGAGATGACATGAATACTTACCTGGAGGAATACCTGGAAACGGAACGACCCCGACCTACCGAAACCATGGCAACCGAAGACAGCAGAGTGGACTCAATGCTTGTACCTCAATTTGCTGATCTAGGGGCTGTGCCGAAAACGCCGCTGCAAACAGCCATGAGAGCACGTCAGATTTCAGCTGCACCAACGCCCAGGCCTACAGCAACTACAACAACAACAAATACACCAATACCACCACCAACAGCAAACCCTCTGGTGAAACATGCTTCATCCAGACCTACTAGCAAGAGAGTAAGCCAACAGATGGGTGGACAGTCCACTCCAGCAGGGGGCGCATCCAGCTCCATGAACATTACAGCACAGCCAGACCTGACAAGTCTGCTTTTGTCTGTTGTGTCACAGACCTCTCTCCCCAAAAAAGAGGTTCCTGTGTTTAATGGTGACCCCTTAGAGTACCAGCTTTTCATGCAAGCTTTCAGACACAACATTGAAGACAAGACGGACAGTTATGCAGACCGACTGTACTTCCTGGAACAGTTTACGGCAGGACAGCCAAAAGAATTAGTAAGAAGCTGCCTGCACATGAATGCTGCAGCTGGCTATAAAGAAGCAAAGCGCTTACTGAAGCATCACTTCGGTGATGAGTACAAGATTTCGGCAGCTTATATACTGAGAGCTTTGGACTGGGCCACGATTCGTCCAGATGATGCCGAGGAACTGAACAGCTATGCACTCCATCTACGAAGCTGCAACAATGCCTCACAAACATTTCAGTACATGTCAGAGCTTGACATGCCTTCGAACATGAAACTGATTATATCAAAACTTCCATACAAACTCAGAGAAAGATGGCGATCTGCTGTATGCAGCCACGTGGAGCAGACTCAGCAGAGGCCCAAGTTCATTGACCTAGTGCAATTCATTGAAAAGCAAGTGAGAATTATTCAGGATCCAGTTTTTGGCAACATTCAGGATGCAACAAGAAATGCAAAACCAAGGCAAGGTGTGACTGACTCGCGACATATGAAGCCTGGAAGCAAGACAAGCTTTGCTACAACAGTGTCCCCAGTTACAACGCCTACGGATGCCAACAGCTGGATTACTCAGAATTCGGACAACACAGTCAACATGAAGGATGCATTTGAAAAACCTTGCATGTACTGCAAAGGAAATCATGCAATGGAGTCTTGCAGAAAGATCACTGAAATACCCCATGACCAGAAGTTGGAGTTCCTGAAGAGCAGTGGACTTTGTTTCGGGTGCTTGATCAAAGGGCATCTAAGCAAGACGTGCATGGACCGCCTGATATGCCACTCATGTGGAAAGAAACACCCTACGATACTGCACTTTACAAACACTCCACCAGATGGCGCCACACAAAATGTGAATATCCCTTCAGTCAAGAATGATGCCAGCAGCTCAGAGGCTAACTCTGTCTTAGTGAGTATGGTATCTACCATCCAAACAGGGGCCGGCACTACGAACCTCAAACTGCCGATTGTACCTGTGAAGGTGAAGACAGCCAACGGTGCTCGCATCATCCAAACATACGCCTTCCTCGATTCCGGAAGTTCCGCAACATTCTGTACGGAGGCGCTGATGGAACAACTGTCTGCGAAGGGAAGAAGGACGGAAATACTTCTACGAACCATGAACCAGGAAAAGCCGGTGCAGACCTATAGTGTGATGGGACTGGAAGTAAGCAGCCTTGATGGTGATGATAACTTCATAGAACTTCCAGAGGTCTTCACACAGTGCACCATTCCTGTCAACAGAGAGAACATACCATGTGAGGAAGATCTGAAAGAATGGCCTCACCTACGAGATGTCCACTTCAAGTCTATCAGAGCTGACGTCGGTCTGCTGATTGGAGTGAATGTTCCGAAGGCCATAGAACCACTGAGGGTAATTAACAGCCAAGGCAAGAGCGCATATGCTACCCTTACACCCCTAGGATGGACAGTGACCGTACCTGTGCGCACCAGCTCTTCTGTGGACCAACATGGCCGACCACAGATCACATCCCATGGGATATCAGTGATTCACCTGGAAGGAAAAATGGATTACAAAAAAAAATTAAAACAATTAAGCAAACCTGTTAGAAACAGAAAAGGACATTACGATTTACGACTGCCATTCCACAGAAATGCCAACAAGGAAATGGCTGAACAAAGACATCTGAGCCCGAGGAAGAGATCAGGAAGAAAAGGAATAAGGAAGAAAGACCAAGTCAGCCTGAGAAAGGACGTTCAGAAGGAGCATGCTGACATGGTGAGGGAAGAACAGCTCCACCAGACTGATGGAACACTCCGGAACATGCCCCATCACAAGGCCTGTTGCAATCAGAAGGAGTCTATGGTGGTCTTCGACTGTGCTTCCTCTCAACTTTCCTCTCCAAACTCCCTGCAAGGCCCAGAATGTGCAAACGCTACACTTCCTGGAAGGATGCTGAACTACGGATGGGACAAAGGAATCCCAACAGCACCAGGATCAAAGCATATGGAGTCTGTGAAGAAGTCAGAGGTGACATCCAGCTTTAAAATTTGCCCCAGGCTAGTGGGAATTGAAGCTACTGACACCCAAGTGCAGCCCTTCTACGAAGTCAGTGATTCTGGCTATGGGGCAGCGGGTGACCTACGACTGGCCAGCAGGTGGGAACCACCTCAGAGCACCAGACAGAAACCTCCAGACTACACGTTAAACAGAGTGACACCCATTTGCAATCTGCCACGCAAAACACAGTGGCGACACATTCAAACTGCTCCAAATCCAGTTGACAACACACCTACAGAAATAAGAACAGAAACCCCTCCGACAAGCTACATCTCCAATCCGCACCTCCAGATAGACTCTGAAAACATTCATTCAATACTTACCTCAGATCTCCTGAAACTCCTGGAACCTCTTGACCACAAGCCAGAGGTAAACGAAACCGCAGTGACTCCTGCCACAGCTGTCCAGCAGAATCCCCTTCCATTCTTCACAGAGCAGTGCTCCTCATGGGAGAAGGAGGAGAACAGATCTACAGCATGGCCTTGGAGGCTCAAGAAACACCTGATCGAGAAGGAACAAGCAAATGGCCTACTGAGCAAGCCTGACTGCTGGCAGTGTAGGATTTCAAGGATGCCGAGACACCCCTCAGAGATGTGGCCCGACTAACATAGAACACGCACCACAGTACATACAGGACACATGACACTTTACTGACACACAACAGTGTACTGAATGAAAGTGTGTGTGTGTGCGTGCGTCTGTGTGCATGTGTGTGCGGGTGTGTGTGTGCGTGACTGTGCGTTTGTTGTGTGTTTGTGTGTGAATGCGGAGCGCATTGCTGAATTCTTTGAAATATACAAACTATGAAGGATTTTGGACTTTGGATATGGTACGATTTATAAATATGAACTTTTGAGTT
>NW_026945698.1:641434-696434 GCF_034702125.1 Engraulis encrasicolus
AGGTTAGGAGTGGGCGCAGGTCCAGGATGTGGGTAGGCTTGCTCCTTAGGAGGAAGGTTGGGGTTAGGATTAGGGGTGGGTATGGGTAAGGGGATATAAGAGGATTTTGGATTGGGATTAAGTAGAGAGTTGGGTGGGGGGTCATAGCTGGGAGAGGGTAGAGAGATGTGGTTGAGAGTAGACAGGCGTTGAGAGGAGGTTGAGTAGAGAGGGGGAAGGTTAGAGGCAGAACCCGTCATGGACATTTGTGGTGGTTGGTCAGTAGCACGTGTTGGTGTGTGTTGGTGTGTAGTTGATGTGTGAGGATGTGTAGTAGTGGGTGTTGTGTGCACGTCTGTTATGCCTGTGTGGGAGTGAGTGGGAGCAAGTGCAAGGAGTGTGTCGTTTTTAATGGTGCGGAGGAAGCGCTTTGAATAGTGGCGTCGGCGTAGTGCTTGGAATAGTGTGGAGGTGGCTATATTAAAATCTGAGGTGTGGGTGCAGATGCGGTGGAAGCGGATCAGTTGTGATTTAATTATTCCTTTAAATGTATGTTTTGGGTGGTAACTTGTTTTGTGTAGTAGTGCGTGTGAATCAGTGGGTTTGAAATATACTTTGGTGTGTAGAGCTTTATGTGTAGGGGATATAGGGGCGAGGAAGACAGTGGTGTCAAGGAAATTTACTGTGTGGGGGTGAATTGTTGCTTTGAGTTTTATGGATGGGTGGTGTGAGTTAAGAATGTCTAGGAAAGTGTCAAAAAGATGGAGGGGGTGTGACCAAGCGCCGATAATGTCATCCAGGAAGCGAAAAAAGAAAAGTGGTTGATATGGACACTTACTCAATGCAGCTTGCTCCCACTCACTCATGAAGATGTTGGCATATGATGGTGCGAATCTTTGACCCATGGCAGTTCCATGTATTTGAAGATATGTTTTATTGTCAAAGTCAAAGTCATTGTGGGTTAGACAGATGTTCATGAGTTGGAGAAGTATGTCATCAGGGCGGGAGGGGTCAGGATAGGTAGAGAATGTTTTTTTCATGGCTTGAAGTCCACTGTGGGTGTCAATGTTGGTGTATAGGCTGTCTACATCTATGGTGAATAGGTGGGTGTCGTGTGGAACTGCCATGGGTCTGATTTTTTCTATGAAATCGTATGTGTCTTTGATGTAGCTGGGGTGGCGTGTAGAGAGCGGGTTAATGTGGTGGTCTATGTAAATGGAAATATTGTATGTGCTGCTGGAACAGTCTGAGACTATGGGTCTGCCAGGAGGAACCTCAAAGGGAACGGTCCATGTTTCCGGTGATTTGTGAATCTTGGGGAGAAGGTAAAATTGTCTGGTGCGTGGGTGGTTGGGTCCAATCAAAAAGTCCTGCTGTTTGCGTGTTATGTAATGTTGTTCATATAATGTGTGTACTAGGTCCCTGATTATTTGTTGGGTGGTGGGTTGTAGTGATGTATGTATCTGTTTGTAATATGTAGTGTTATTAAGTTGCCTGTTGGCTTCCAGAATGTAGGAGTGGGTGTCCATGATGACAATTTTTGATCCTTTGTCTGCAGCCTTAATTGTGATGTTTGGGTTGTGTTTTAACTGTTGAATGGCATGTTTTTCTGCTTGTGTAATGTTGGATGCTGTGGGAGGTATGTGTTGTAAGTTGTTGCTAAGTGATTGGTGGTCTTTTTTAATTAAATGTATGATGGATCCCTCTACCTGAGAGCTGGGAGGCTGCCAGGTGGCGGGGTATGTAAATGGAATGGGTGTATAGTTGTCCTGATCCTTGAAATGGTGAATGAGTTTGAGTCTGCGGTGATAAAGGTAAAGGTCCCTTTGAAGTTCCTCCTGGTTCCTGTGTGGTGGCTGTGGAATGAAAGACAGACCTTTTTCCAGTAGTGTGTGTTGGGCCTCCGTGGGTGTGAATGTGGTGGAAAGATTCAGTATAAGTGAGTCTGTGGTCAGTGTATCTAAATTGGGGGTGTTATGAGATGTTGAGGGTGTGTGTGTCCCTGTGTTAAGGTATGTGTTTGTTTAACTGTAAATATGTGATCCAGTGGTTGTATATGAGCATGGCTGTAGTGGGTGTCCAGTGGATGTGGTCATGTGTGGTGTTGAATTTGGCTGGTGGGAGTGGTGGAATGTGTGGGAGGTGGTTGTGTATGTATGTGTTGATGTCCCTCAAATTCTGCCTCTGGGTGGGGGTGAGCTGGAGAGAAAAATTGATAGTAGGGAAAAGAAGGGTGGCATTAGGGAAAACCACGGTGGCCTGTCTGTATATGGATTGCAATTGTCTGCATGTGGTCTGTCTAGGGTCATAATCTTTGTTGTTGATGCCAATCGAAATGATGACCATCTTGGTGGAAGGTGAGGGAGGGGTCTTTGCCAGCATTCGAAGTATGTGGTTTGTGGTTGCCCCTGGGTAGCTGTCTATTTGTATGTGTGGATGTGTGAAAGAGGGAATGCGGTTGAGGTTAGAAGTTCCCATGAAGATAATCGGTTTATGTGGCGTTATCCTCCATTCATCCTTACTCTTTGTGTAGGTATGGTAGGTGGGTTTGAAGTGTTTGGATGTGGGGCAGGTGTTGAGAGTAAGAAGAGAGGGGGGGAAGGAGGGGTGGAGAGTTGAGGGGGAGAGGGGGAGGGGGGTTCGAACGACTGCGGGCCACCACGGTTGTGGAGGTGGAGGGTTCAGCTGTGGACGCAACCAGTTGGCTGACTGTGTTGGCGTCTCTGCTCATCACCACCCTCTGTGGTCGCGGTGGCAGTCGTTTTTCCGCCCCTCCCCTGAGAGATTCTGGAGAAGCAGGAGAGATAGAATTAGAGATGTGTGTTACAATGTGTGATGGAGGTGGGGCATTGGGTAGTGTCTGTTGGTCAGTTGGTTTAGTGTTTGTGTGTGTTTGGCTGCAATGTCTGTGGTGTACTTCAGCTTGTGTGTGTGTTGATTTGAGGTGTGTAGCTAATGGTTTCAAGATGCAATGAGGGGTGGAGAGGGGGGGTGGAGGGTGTGGGCTGGAGGAGGAGGTCCTCCTTAGAGCAGGTAGGATAGGAACCTGGCCTGGGGTAGGAGGAGGTATGAGTGGGATTGTGGGAGAGACTGCTTCAGTGTTGTGTTGTGAAGGTGTTGCTTGCGTTTGTTGTGGTTGTGTAGATGTAAACGAGTCATGGTCGGGGTGTGTGTCTGAGATGTGTGTTGGTGATAAATGTAGTGTTGGCTGTGGTGTGTGTTGTGGAGTTGTTGGTTGTGTTACTGTTTCTGTTTGTGTAGGTGCAGCAGTCTGGGTGTCATTGGATGGGTGTGTGTGTGAGAGAGGAGGGAAGGAGGTTAGATCCTGGAGGTCTGGGATTGTGGGTATTGTGTGCTGGTTGGGTTGTGGTGTTTGTTGTGGTGTTGTGTGTAGGTGTGCGGGTGGAGGGAGAGAACTGGCATGTGTATGTGCTGATTGTAGAGTGAGAGAGGAAAGTTTGTGTGTGTATCGTTTTTTTGCCCAGTTAGTGGCAATGTTAAATGCTGTGTCATGAAATGGTGGTGCTTGTTGTATGAGTGTTTGTAGTTGTGTTTCGTAATGTGTCTGTAAGATGTCTATGGTGCCTGCCATCCATGCAGTGGTGTGTGTATGTATTTGTTGCCTTGTGTGGGGTGTGGGTGCTGCAGGCTTGACAAAGTCAGTGAGTTTCTGCGCTTGTCTCATCATGCCTGTTGGGAGGGTGTTTGATGAAATGGCATTGTCAATGATGCGTTTGTGGTGTGTGACTTGAATGAGTTTAAAGTACAATTTTGCATGTTGTCTGGTGGATGGATCTAATGGTTGTGTGGTAAATGGTCTGTTGCGTGTACTGAGCATAGCTTAGTGGTTATCAAAGTTTAAGTGAATGTCAAGTGGGAAATTAACATGCAATTAAATGAGTAGAGTTAAGGTTTGCATGTTTTGTGTGTGTGTGTGTGTGTGTGTGTGTGTGTGTGTGTGTGTGTGTGTGTGTGTGTACGTGTGTGTGTGTGTGTGTGTGTGATGGTGGGACCGTGTGTTATGGAGGGAAATTAATGGAGCTAAAGGGGAATATGAGGTAAAGGGGAAGGCAGCTGTCAGTGAAGTACCAACGCAGTATAATTACAGTGTAGTGAAATATTAAGTTTAAAATAAGTGGTGAAAGTCAAGGTGTTAGGTAATTTGGAATTTGGAGACTATGTGTGTGTGTTACTATGAGAATGGTGTGTGGTCTCCTTACCTTGGGAGGTAGCGACAGGCACTTGCAGGCCCCTCCGGTGTGGTCCTTGGTAACCTGTCTGCTCTTTGAGGAGGTGTTAGTAGTCCTTCAACTTGGCAGGTGATGGTAAAAGTCCAAGGTAAAACTCCAGTGGGAACAAACACAGTGATTAAAGTGGTCCAAAGCTCAGTTCAGTTCGGGTCGACATGAAAGCTCTTTGTTAAAATCCTGGAGGTTCCACAGCCATTCTCTGTTAAAATCAATTTTATTAAATCCGACGAAAGTTAAAAAGCCAAATTGGTAGAGGTTTAAGAAGTTTGAAATTACTGCGTTGGTCCTTCGTCCTAAATATATCCCGACGTTTCGTGAACTTGTCACTGCATCAGGGGATTCTAAAAATGCCAAGTTGCTGTTGGATATTTCAGTTAGAAGTTAGAGGGAGAGGAAATTGAAGGGAGGGTAGAAAGGGTAGAAAGGGATGTTGTGATTGGTTACTATGTGTGTCTGTCATGCTGGTGTGGTGTAGTCAGTATGTGATTGGTCCGTTTGAATTTTCAAGACAGTGGAAAGTATGGAAAGGAGTTGTAGTTTTTTAAGATCTGAATCAAGTGTCTATGTCAAGGTGACCTCTCAGTGGCTAACATAGAGGGTTGGAGTAATGGAGAGGGTGTTAGACTTCAGTCTCCAGCGTTGTGGGTTCTAAGCCCCCTCCATCTCCAAGTATTTCTCCTATTGAGGTCACCAAAAACTTGATCAGATTGGAGAAAGAAGATATAAAACATGGCAGAGAAAATAAAATCTATAAACCTAGCCAGCTGCCTGGGGTGCAGTTTGGAGTGTGTCTCTGTCAGGAGTCAGGGATGTGATCTTTAGAGGTTCGTGTGTAGGATGACATATTCTTATGTATAGGGGAACCAGTTCTAGTTGTGTGACCTGCGTAAGATACCTTACGCCAGCGTAAGATACCAAAATCGAACCCCTCTCGCCAGCGTAAGGGACCAGAATCGAACCCCTCTCGCCAGCATAAGGGACCAGAATCGAACCCGGGACGCCAGAGTTATAGACCAGAATCGAGCCCCTCTCGCCAGCACTATGGTTTTAGCTCTTTGAGCCACCGCAGCCCCAATCTACTATATAATCTATTACAGCTTCAACTCTCGAGAAGGCTGTTCTCAAGGTCGAGGAGTGTGTTTCTATTACAGCTTCAACTCTCGAGAAGGCTGTTCTCAAGGTCGAGGAGTGTGTTTCTATTACAGCTTCAACTCTCGAGAAGGCTGTTCTCAAGGTCGAGGAGTGTGTTTTTAGGTTTTATTCTTTCAAAAGCCCATTGGTGAGGTCA
This sequence comes from Engraulis encrasicolus, assembly GCF_034702125.1. Classification (NCBI taxonomy): domain Eukaryota; kingdom Metazoa; phylum Chordata; class Actinopteri; order Clupeiformes; family Engraulidae; genus Engraulis; species Engraulis encrasicolus. The sequence continues at coordinate 646,952 of NW_026945698.1, forward strand.
CACACTGATGTTGGTCGAGAAGGCTTGGCTCTCAGTCTCCGCTCTGTGTCGTGACTAAGTCATGCTTTGGCAAGATGTAGGCCTAAACGTTAGTGGAAAAGAAGCATAAGGGGCCAAGCCCATCTCCTGTAGAACAACTCCAGTCCATAATTCCTCCTCCACTACATTTCACACTAGCCCCATACGACTTTGTTGTTGTCGACCAACATAGACGAAGCACGTGTGTGTGTGTGTGTGTGTGTGTGTGTGTGTGTGTGTGTATGTGTGTGTGTGTGTGTGTGTGTGTGTTTGTGTGTGTGTGTGTGTGTGTTGCAGGTGTTTCGGGCTGCTGCTGTAGTAATGTGTGTGTGTGTGTGTGTGTGTGTGTGTGTGTGTGTGTGTGTGTGTGTGTGTGTGTGTGTGTGTGTGTGTGTGTGTGTGTGTTAGTGTGTTTACTATAATGTGTATGTATTATATATATTGCAGGTGTTTCGGGCTGCTTCTGTCTCCGGGTAAGAATGTGAAGAACAGCGACATGCACCTGCTGGACCTGGTGAGTCCTGACGCCTGATTGGCTGCCCTGGCACTTCCTGTTTCCTGTTTGCATGACCAACTGAGCGCGCTCTGTGCGCATGTGACCTGCTAGACTAGAAGAGTCATGTGACCTGCTAGACTAGTCATGTGACCTGCTAGACTTTAAATGCGCTGTTTTAATAGCCCCGTACGACTTTGTTGCGAGCGTCGATGTTGCAAAAGGCACGTGAGCGAGAACTTGTTGTCACGATGTGGGTGTTATTAAATACAGCGCATCTAAAGTCGGCCACAAATATGAACGAGACGATGAGCTCGCACCAGTTTGCTCTACTAACACAGCACGTGTGAGGAGTGGCGGGACAGGCAATGAGGAGGAGCTGAATTGGGGACCTGCGCAAACTTGTGTAGGGGTGTGAGACAAGACTCATATATATATATATTTTTTAATACCTTATTGCAAGTTTATTCAAGTCAACATTTTCATCTGATCATTTGTCGGTTCAACTTGCAAACATTTTCTTTTTTTTTTTTTTATATAAAGAGATAACATAAATGGTGACCTTTGCATAAACATATATGGGGGGGGGAATAATAATAATAATTAATAATAAAAAAAGGGGGGGGTCATAGGTAGAGGGAAGTGTGTGTGTGTGTGTGTGTGTGTGTGTGTGTGTGTGTGTGTGTGTGTGTGTGTGTGTGTGTGTGTGTGTGTGTGTGTGTTTGTGTGTGTGTGTGTGTGCGTGTGCGTGTGCGTGTGCGTGTGCGTGTGCGTGTGTGTGTGTGTGTGTTTGTGTGTGTGTGTGTGTGCGTGTGCGTGTGCGTGTGCGTGTGCGTGTGTTTGTGTGTGTGTGCGTGTGCGTGTGCGTGTGCGTGTGCGTGTGCGTGTGCGTGCGTGTGCGTGTGTGTGCGTGCGTGTGCGTGCCTGTGTGTGTGTGGACGGTTTATGGTAGATGCTCTTTTTGTCTTATATTTTTATCAATCAGTTTCCCTAAAGTATCTTGCTATTTTGTTTATTATAATGTTTAGGTATAATTTGTACCATTTATGCAGTTGATTTCTGGAGTTCAATGTAAGTTTTTCCATATTTAAAATATTTTAATAATATTATATATTATGAGGCCTTTAGCAGACCAGTTTTTCAAAACTTGATCCATTTTATTTGGTGGAAAGTCAGGATCGTGTGCCATCTCTCTTAGATATACTAGGTTATCTCTTATTTTCATTTTTCTGCAAGCTCGTTTCCAATTCCTCGTTGTATTGAAAACACAAAAGCTATGTCCTGAATAGTTTTTTTTGCTTTACTTTCTAGGAATGGTAGTGTCCCTAAAGATATATCACACACTTCTTTTTCTATATTGATCCATTTAGCTTCCTGTTTTTTGTTAATCCATTTCAATATTGTTTGTATTTGCGTTGCATAAAAATAGTTTTGTAAGTTTGGCACCGCTAAGCCCCCTTCTTCTCTCTGTTGAGTTAGTGACTGAAACTTAATTCTGTGTTTTCTGTTGTTCCATATAAAATTTGAAATTATTTTGTTCCATACTTTGAACTGCGTTTCCAGAATCACCAGTGGTAAGGCTTGAAACAGAAATAAAAAGCGTGGTAAAATCATCATTTTTACGGTATCTACCCTTCCCAAGATACCATCTGGGATTATCTTCCATTTGTTTAAATCCTGCTTTATTTTATGTTCCAATACACCATAATTAATCTTATACAGGTCTCTCAAATTATTACTAATATTAATGCCCAGGTATTTTATTTTTTGTGTATACTTAAACTTAAAACGTTTTTTTCATTTCTTATTCAATTTCTTTACCGATTATCAATGCTTCACATTTACTTTCATTTAACTTATATCCAGAAAATTTACTAAATTCTTGATTTTCCTCTTTTAATTCCTGGATTGATTCCCTAGGATTTTGCAAGTAAAGCATAACATCATCAGCATATAAAGCTAATTTGTGTCAATCTTTTCCTATTTGAATCCATTTTATATTTGTATTTTGTCTTATAGCTACAGCTAATACTTCAATGTAAATAGCAAACAGAAGTGGGGATAGTGGATCTCCTTGTCTGGTGCCTCTTTGTATTTTAATTGTTCTCGATATTGTACCATTTGTTTTTATCCTGGACGTTGGATTATTATATATCGCCTTTAGCCATGAACAAAAAACTGAATCTAAACCTATTTTATTAAATACCTCAAACATAAAATTCCAGCTGACGAGGTCAAAAGCTTTTTCTGCATCAAGTGTAATCAAAACCATATCCTCATTTTGCGTTTGGGCATAATCAATTATGTTCAGCGTCCTTCTAATGTTGTCCATTAATAATCTATTTGGCATGAATCCACATTGATCGCTGTTAACAATATTTAAAATATTATCTTTTAACCTACTTGCTAGTATCTGTGAGAGAATTTTATAATCTGTGTTAAGTAGTGATATACGAGTCACATTTTGTTATATCTTTTCCCTGTTTGTGTATCAATGTTATGATGGATGAGGCCCAGGTTTTTGCCCATCTGCCCGTACATAATGCATAGTTATATGCTTGATGCAGTAAAGGTATCAGTTCGTTTTTAAACATTCTATAAAACTCATTTGTGTAGCCGTCGTCTCCAGGAGATTTCCCTATTTTTAATTGTTGAATTTGTCTATTTATGTCTTCCATTGTGATTTCTTTTATTAGTTCCTTATTATTTTCTTCAGTTAACTTTGGTATCTCTAAGTTACTTAAGTATTGTTGTACAGTCTCTATATTTTCACTTGTCTTCTCTGTGTATAAGTCCTCATAATAATTTGCAAATTCTTCTGCAATCATGTCGTTGTCAGTAATTAATTTGTCTTCTCTATTTCTTAGTTTTGTAATATGTGCTCTATTTATTTGCTTTTTTAATTTATATGCTAGTATTTTCAAGGCTTTTGGTCCTCCGTCATAATTATTTTGCTGTGTAAACTTCATTAATTTTTCAATTTCTAAACTTCGTAATTTGTCCAGTGCGAGACGTTTTCCTTGTAATTCTGCTTTGAATTCATCCCTATTTGTTTTACTATGTTTAATTTCCAGTTCCTTTATTTCTTGAGTTAACCTTTTCTGTTGTTTATCTCTCGCCCTTTTTTTTGCTGATGAGAAAGATATAATATGTCCTCTTATTACAGCTTTTGCTCCCTCCCATAGTAGGATTGGGTCTACTTCTTCTTGGTTGTTAATCTCCACATATTCTTTCAAAACATTTTTTATTTTGTCTTGAAAATCTTTATCTTGTAATAGTGAATTATTCAGTCTCCATAATGTTTTGCCTTTTGTAGAGTTTAAAGTTATTGTTAGTGTCAGAGCTGCATGATCAGACAAGTTTATTGAATCAATAATACATTTTTTTTACTGAGGTTATATTATTTTTAAACATAAAAAAATAATCTAATCTATTATATACAGAATGCCTTCCTGAATAACATGTATATTCTTTTTTACCTGGATGGAGAGCTCGCCACACATCAATTAATCCCACCTCTGAACTGAATTTTCTTAATATACTTGCGTTTTTCTCTGCTCTGTGTGTCTTGCTACTTGAAGTGTCTAGTTTTGGATTTAGCACAAGATTAAAATCTCCTGTCATTATCAGAATGCCCTTGCTTTTTGTTGTTATTAATTCTAATAGGTGCAGCATAAAGTCGGCTCCTGTGTCAGGGGGGTAATAAACATTGAGAATAGACAGCTCTGTTCCCTGTATTTTACCCAGGACTAAAACATATCTACCTTCTTTATCAACCATACAGTTTTCCATTTCAAAGCCTAGATGTTGTTTAATTATTATTGCTACACCTCTTTGGCGTGAATTATATGAACTGAAATAAACTTCACTTTTAATTTTAGTTTTAAGTTGTTGGTGTTCTTGTTTTTGCATATGAGTTTCCTGTAAACATATTATATCCCCATTGTCTTTCTCCATTTGTAGTAGGATTTTTTCTCTCTTTATTGGATTGTTCAGCCCATTCACATTTAACGATATTATGTTTAAATCAGTCATTTAAAAGATACATAGATTAAATGTCTTGTTTTGTTTGTTAATCCATGTTGTTTTTGAGATCCTTATATGTCCCTGTATATGAGCAACTACCATTACCTTTGTGTGTTGGGTCAGTGTGTGGGGGAAATGAAAACGACTAACAAAAGAAGTGCAGGATAAAATTTAAAGAAAAAGTGGAAGGATAAATGAGAAAGAAAAGGAAAATAACGGTTCCAAGTTTCTTATTTTCATCAACCATCCTTTATGGTTGTTTTGGCGTACTTTATGTCGCCCCTCCTCAAAATTAAAGTCTATACGTTGGCAGAGACTCCGTTTCCCGTCCCCATTTTTCATAACCAACCAAAAGATCCAGAGCAAAACCTCTTTTTTAAAAAAATAATAATAATAATAATGAAATACACAACAATAATGATTTATATATATAAAACAAATGTTTCACATCGAAAATAAAGTTATTTGTATTTATTAGCTTAATTCCATGGTTTTCTCTATAGTCTCCAGCTCTCACACATCCCCCCCCCCCTCCCCCCCAACCATTAACACTCACACACCACGAACATGCCTTCACATTCCACCTTACAGCACATCACTGTTAAGCACACACACCCATTCCCTCCCTGGTTCCAGCTTCTAATGTCATTCGCACTGTTTCATCTCTAAAACACTCCTCATTCACTTTTAGATTTCTGTGTGCACACACAGGCTCACCTCCAAAGGCACGCTCAGACGTACACACACACACACACACACACTTTTTTTTACTTTAATCCTCTTTGCCCCGTCTGGAGCATAGGGCCTCAGTTAGACGTCGCCATCTGCTGCGGTCTCTAGCGATGTTCTGTGCCTCATGCCATGAGGTATTGGCGTGTTCTAGGTCCTTTTTGACTCCTCTCCTCCACGACAGTCTGGGTCTACCCCTCCTTCTCTTGCCCTGGGGGTTCCAGTCTAACACAGCTCTTGTGATGGTTGATGGTGGTTTTCTCAATGTGTGTCCTATCCACTTTCTACGCCTGATTGTGATCTCTACTGCTTCCTGCCCTGTCGTCTCTAGGAGGTGTTGGTTGCTGATCTTCTTGGGCCACCAGGTACCTAGGATGTAGCGTAATCTCGAGTTGATGAAGGTTTGAAGTTTCTGAGTGTTCAGCTGTGTTAGACCCCAGGTTTCGCACCCGTATAGCAAGATGGTCTTTACATTGGAATTGAAGATCCGTAGCTTGGTTCTGAGGGAGATGTTCCTGGCCCTCCAGACTGGTTTTAGTTGGGCAAAGGCAGCCTTTGCCTTACCTATGCGTGCCTTTACATCCTTGGATGTGTCTCCATCATTGCTGATGACGCTCCCTAGGTACGTGAACTCTTTCACTATCTCTAGCTCTGTATCTCTGCAACACACAGGTTTGGCATTCCCCAGCGTTTTAACTCGCATCTCCTTGGTTTTGCTTGCGTTTATGACCAGACCTACTTGACCTGAGCTGTGTTCTAGTCTTTGTATCTTCTGTCTCATCTGGCTGATGGTATGGCTCAGGAGGGCAAGGTCATCCGCGAAGTCTAGATCATCTAGCATGGTCGTCAAAGTCCACTGAATCCCTAACCTTCCCTCTTTGGTGGTTTCTCTCAATACCCAGTCCAACGCCGTAATGAAAAGCAGCGGGCTCAAGAGGCATCCCTGCCGCACTCCAGTGGCCATGTTGAAGGGCTCCGTCAGGTCTCCTTCATGAGATACTTGTGCTTGGAAGTCAGTGTAGAATACTTTAATCATGTTGATTATCTTTGAGGGGATTCCGTAGTGAGCCAGGATGTTCCACAGTGTAGTCCTGTCGATTGAGTCAAACGCTTTTTCGTAGTCTATAAAAACAGCATACAGTTGTGAGTTCAATTCTGCAGATTGTTCCACGATAATTCTTAGGGTCGCAATCTGGTCACTGCACGATCTGTTAGGTCGGAAGCCTGCTTGGTTGTCTCTCAATTTGGATTCCATGGCATTTGCTGTCCGGTTCAGAATTATCCTGCAAAGTAGCTTACTAGCAACTGAAAGGAGCATTATGCCCCTCCAGTTCTTGCATTGAGTCAGGTCTCCTTTCTTGGGTATTTTTACTATGGTGCCTTTCCTCCAGTCTAAAGGTATTTTTTCTTCCTGCCAAATCCTGCTAAGTAACGGGTGTAGAGCTTCAACCGAAAGGTTTCCTGCCGCTTTCCATGCCTCTGGGGGGATCCCATCAGATCCTGCCGCTTTCCCATTCTTGAGTGATGAGATGGCTTTATGTATCTCTGCTTTGTTTGGTGGTTCAATGCATATACCTAGCTCCTCTGTTGGAGGTTCCACTGTTGGTGGATCCAGCGGGGGGGTGCGGTTGAGGATTTCTTTGAAGTGGTCTCTCCAGCGATCCATTTGTTGTTCCTTTGTTGCTAGCAGTTTGCCGTCCTTGTCTTTTACTGGTTTGTTAATTTGCCTTCTTTTTCCACTCAGAGTCTTGGTGATGCTGTACAGGGTTTGCAGGTCTTGTTTGGACGCAGCATCCTCTGCTTCTGCAGCCTTGTCAGAGATCCACTTCCTTTTGTCTCTCCTGCAACTTTTCTTGACTTCCCGATCTGCTTGGTTGAAGTGTTCCATGGCATTGGTCTTCTGGTTCCTGGTTTTACAGTTGTCGATCTTCACTTTCAGTTTGCGCCTTTCTTCCACTTTCTCCCATGTGTCATCACTCATCCACTCCTTCCGCTCTCTCTTCACCTTTCCCAGCACCTTTTCGCATGTGCTTGTATATGCTTCTTTGATGATGGCCCATTCCGCTTCGACATCATCCTCTCCTTCCTCTTCTTCCTCATCTGAATTGTAGCGCAGTGCATCAAAACGGTTTGCCAAGGTGAGTACAAACTTCTGTTTTATTTCCGGGTTCTTCAGCCTATGCACATTGTACTTAAATGTCTTCTGTTCTTTCTTCCTACAGGCAGCGAGACGTATTCTACAGGGGGCCAGGAGTAGATGATGATCCGAGCCAACATCCGCACTCCTCTTTATTCTGCAGTCTTGTAGGGTTCCGCGCCATCTTCTAGAAATTGCTATGTGGTCTATCTGGTTCTCGTATGATCCATCAGGTGATCTCCAGGTCACTTTGTGGTTCTCCTGGTGTGGGAACAGTGTGCCTCCTATTACCATATCGTTTACGGAGCAGAAATCAACAAAGAGCTCTCCGTTGTGGTTCATGGTTCCAACCCCGTGTTTCCCCATCACTCTCTCGTTGCCGCTATTTACTGATCCCACTTTGGCATTCATGTCTCCCATGAGGATGGTGATGTCTCTCTTCTTGCGCTTGGCCATGGTTGCCTGTAGCTGTTCATAGAACAATTCCTTCTCTGCATCGCTTGCATCGTTGGTGGGGGCATATGCCTGTATGATAGTTGTGTCTTGACAGCGGGAAGTAAACCTTCCTATGATGATTCTCTCTGAGATGGGTTCCCATTCCTTCAGGGTCCTTGCACTTGTCTTTGACATAATGATCCCTACTCCTCTCACATGTGTTGGGTGCTCTTCAGGGAGGCCAGAATATATGATGGTTTCTCCGCTCTGTAGGGTCGTCTTGCCGCTTCCTAACCATCTTGTTTCACTTAATCCAACTATTTCTATCTTCAGTCTTCGCATTTCTGCAGCTACTTGGTGAATTCTTCCAGCTTGGTAGAGGGTTCTAACATTCCATGTTGCAATGTTAGTACGGTATCTGGGGGACAGAAGCTTCGGTCTATGAGACGTCATTGGCTGTCCTCCTCCAGGGGTGTCATCAGAACTGTCAACAAGCCTCTTCCCGCTCCGAGTTTGTTCTCTAGCAGGTTGAGACTTTCTCACTGAGGTTTTCGTAGCATATATTTTTTTGCAGAATAAGGTTGCTAGCCTTATGTCCAACCCACTGACCATAATTGGTCGGATGTGGGAGGGGTGGAGTTGGCTTGTTAGTCCTCTTCCCCAGTCCTATTGCCCTCCAGGTAATGGATTAAAGACTCACACCACATGAGACCAGGCAGGTTTAGGGTTGTGTACAAGCTGCCCCGGCACGTCAAGCCCAACCAACTCCTGCTACCATGTAAGTGGTAGTCGCACATGGATCTACCCCTACTGGCAGCGCGAGACAGGCACACACACACACACACACACACACCCTTCCAATATCTCCATCTCCCCAGTACTCAGTCCTAAACTTACCACACACATCCGCACTCGCCCACACACACCTCACAGACCTACACAAAACACCCCCTCCCAACACCCCCCCCCCCACACACACACACACACACACACACACACACACACATACACAAGACTCATATACACACGTGAGTGAGTTGTTGACCAACCAGTTCATGGGCGCGTGACCTCAGAGGCAGTCTGCAGGCGAGCGTTGAAGGGGATAAGCAACTGCAGAGGTTGCAAGATCTGACTGCAGTCGCATTCATCCCGCGATAGTTTGACACCATTTGACAGATCACCTCGTCGACGCAACATCACCGAAATTTTGAAGTTTGACAGGATCTACCCGTCATGCAACTTTTTGAGCCAGAAGGCATTGCTGTCTAAAGGCGGATACAGCCGTTGCGATATCTCGATCGCACCTAATGTATGTTTGGCAAGTAAAATTAATATATTTTAACCCTATCCAGACCGGGCTTTTTTGGCATTCCTGGGACCGGGTGGAGGAGGGGGGGGGCTCATTTAACCCCCCCTCATAACTTAGGAACCGAATGGCGTATGACCACCAAACTTGCAGGGGATGATCTTCAGGCAAGGAACTATGAATGACATCAGTTTGGTGTCATTATTGGATATTATGACATCGTTATGACGTCACTTCCTGATTTTATTGCCCAAAATGTCACCTTAATGTATTTTCAATCTAACTTGGGTAATGCACATCAATTTTGGTTGTTATGTGCATCAGACCACTTCAAATGTTCACAAGGGTGTGAAAATGTAAAAAAAATGTGAAAAGTGTTGATGATGAGACATAGATCAGTGATTATTGGTCAGGCGTACCTGTCAGAAAACCGTTGCCATGGCAACAACAAAAATGATAAACCTAATCTTTTGGTATCACATTGTAGCCAACTTCATTTTAGGAAAAGTCACAAAGTTTCGTAGTCATAGCTTTAGTCATTCAGGAGTTATACAACATCAAAGTTGGTGCGGGCACTTTTAGTTTTTTAGCAGACCTCCGCAAAGGAACCTGCTTGATGCATTTGACCATGTTACACCCTAGGTCTCTTGTTTTTGTGGTGTTCCCGCAATTCAATTTCTGGCCACTAGGAGGCATCTAGATGGTGAAGAATCTTTTGAAAAGTCCTGGTTCCGGTTCGTGATCCAGATCACCAACAGAATTTAATCACTTGTTCATTGGGTCATTACTAACAGCTCCACAAATTTTCGTTCAAATCAGTTGATTCGTTTTTGAGCCCTCTCATTGCCACCCACCCTTCAGTATTTTGTAAATGACATAAGATTATCTGTTAGCCTATATTTGCAGACTACATTCATAAAGATTTATTTCTTAGTGAGAAAACCAATAAGCCTGAAGATAACACTTTTCAAACAAATGTTGCTTATTATGACTTTGTTTATGCAGCTCTCACATGCATAATGAGAATCATGCAATAATGGACCCAACAAAGAGGAGGACACAAAGATAGGAGGACACCAGGTTTTGCCAACAAGAAAATGGCACATTTGATGCAATGTTGATTAAATGCAACAGCCAATAATAAATCATCAAGTTGCTCATAACTTTGTTTTGTAGTCTTGTGAGGGTCTTAGCATTCCAAACGAACTATTTGGGGACTGTTTAAAAGTGTGACAAATGTTTCAAGCAATTCGTTTTTAAGTAGGCTACCACTAGTTTGCTGCCAGCAGAGCTCAAACACAGTTTGCCTTCAATTTTGTTAGCAACTAGCTACAGCTACTGCTAAACCAATTTTTGCACTGTTTGCAATTAAATGTGGACCATTACTTTCAAGAACGAGGCATAGAGAACTTTGTGAATAATTTATTTACAGGCTCTGATACAGTCCTTCCCTTGTAGTCTACCTCACATCCTCATGACACCCTCATACGTGCTTCTGTCCGGAGCCTGCAGTGACTGGCAAAGAGGGAGGAACAACTGCTTGAGGGGGCGGGGCACGGCAAGCTTCTTCATAGCGTCTGTGGCGCGATTTCAAAATAATTATAACCAAGAGAGATGAACAGACCAAGAATATGGATCACTGGAATCATGTCGTGTGGTTTGATGAAGATAAACAAATTTGCTTTAGATGGTGTTAACCCTTGTGTTGTGTTCATAAGCTGCATACACCTGTGGTGTTCGGGTCATTTTTGACCCGTGATAACAAAACTCAGCCATAAAATACCTAAAAACACTAGTTCTCATCAAATATTGTTTTTCATCTCATAGCTAACTAGGTATGTATTCATATCCATGGAAATACTACTTTATTTATTGATCTTTTTGACTTTACAGGTCTTTTATCTTAGATTATGCAAATCGTTGTTGATGACCAAAACTATCAAAACCTGCATAGATTCACTATTAATACGTCCTAAATTGATACAATTAGTGATTATGTTGTCCATGAATTACAGTTGACATGAGAGTACAACAACCCCCAACTTTCTTTTTTTATTTTTTCTATAATATTGAAAAATATCATCAATAGTGACATTTGTGGTGTTCGGGTCCAAACCAACCCAAAGAGATTTATAGCAGGATAAAGACCAAATGTCAACTAAATTAGTTTTTCAGTACATAAAATCAATGTTTAAATATGTTGACTTGGTGTTTTTCAATATTTATATGGTTTTAGTGTGGTAAATGTACAACATAACAATTCTGTCAGTGTCACAGCTATTTCGCCAATCTAATGCAAAGATATAGGAAATGTACACCTCAATGAACATGAAAAAAGTCACACTATTCATCTGAATCCACTATGCTATGAACATGGACCATTATCTCATTGCCACATCAACGTTATGGAAAGTGTAAGACCAGGGGGCGTATTACAGAAACTTCCTATCTTGAAAATCTTATCTTATCTGTCTAGTTACCGCAGCAACGGCACTTTAGGACCGAATTTAGAAAAAGCGTATTACAGAACAGCGTTTCCTAAGTTATTTTGCGCATCCTATTCTATCCTATCCTATCCTATAAGTTAAGAAAGGTGTATTACAGAAGCATCCTAACTTCGAAAAATCCTAAATAATTGGTCCTAACTTTAGGACAGCCACCCAGCTGTCCTAATTCCAGTTATCCATTGATTTGTTAGCCAAAATTTAGCTGGTGTTCATCACCATTTACCCACGCTCTTGCTGTTTCAGCCAGAGCTAACAGTGAAGTCTATCCGGGAAAACAACGCAATTGTGAACGGATGAAATGTTAATTAAATTAGGCTATATTGACTGACCCAAACGATGTGTGAAGTGAAGAGTTGATGATAAATATACCCGACTTCGATATGAAGTCCGATATCAACTTCCTTAATTGACAGCCGACCATGGGTCAAGCCAAGTCGGCTAATTGTCATTTATTTATATAGGCCTACATGCGCTGGTCATACAAAGACATTTCATGAAATTACGTCTTAACTGTTTTGCGTGCATTCGCTTGGAAAAACAAAGCATTGGGATGAAAATATGGAAAATGGGAAGCACTTTATTGGGACTGAAACCACAATGCATTTGGTCAACTTGAGGTTGCAGGCAGCGAGAATGACCTAATTTCGTCCTCACAGATGTTGCTGTATTATAAATCCGTTCGGTGGAACGTCACTAATAAGTGCGTTATTTAAAAGTAATGAGCTTAAAAAGTTTAGCGAAATATTTACGTCCTCTTCCTCTCTGGTTTAGTATCACGCAGACCGCGAGATGCAGCAGCAGTCAAATCTGTGTATTCTAGCTTGCGTCGCACTACTGTTGCTTGGTAGCGGTGCATTTGTTGTCAGGTAACAGACATAAAAAGTAGATCGTAGATGTTTAGATCGCTACTTTAGGATTCCTAACTCAAGATAAGATAGGATTTCCAAAGATAAGATAAGAATCCTAAATGAAGTTAGGATTTGTTTCTGTAATACCAAACTGGAAAAAATCTTATCTCAAGTCAAAAGTTAAGATAGGACGACTGAAGATAGGAAGTTTTCTGTAATACGCCCCCAGTTCTACATGTTTGGCCATTATTAATTTTTGATACGTTTTTTGGACAAAATAATGTGCAAAACATTATTTTGCAAACAAATGTGCAAAAATCTCATTATATAATGCAGAAATGGATTCCCTGACCATGAAAACATATGAGTAGACACCAGAAATACATCTGTACTCCTTTCACAACAGGAGATATGACGTATGTATGGGACTGTCCGGCGGGCCATATTGGATTTGTAATGTGAAAAAGCTGGCAATTTTTTTTATTAGGCAAGGAATATATTTTCCTCACCATGAATCACCAAACTGAAGAAAAAGGTCAACCAACAGCTTTTCAGAAATGCATACAACAATCAAAAAGCTATACCGGGTCAGTTTTGACCCGAACACCACAGATGTAACTTTTGTTTTTGCACCTTTGAAATTTACTAAAATGATAAAACATATTTTTGTGTTTAAATGATTGTGATTGAGGATTAGATGAACCCTCATTCCAAGAAAATAAAGGAAAGTGTGTTTTTTTCACACTAAAACTTGAAAATGGGTCAAAAATGACCCGAACACAACAGAAGGGTTAAGCATGTGTGGTGGTAAACAAGTGAATTATACAAAAAAAGTACATCATCTGACTAATCAAGCATGGTAGTGGTACTGACATGGTTTGGAGATGTATGAATGCAGTCAACATTGGAAATCTGAATTACACCTAAAGAAGCATGCATGTCAACATGCACTGTGACTACAGAAGCAGATCATGATACTCTCCATAGGATTTTGAAACTCACACCCATCTATTTTAGCCAGGTGAAGACTCAAAATGTACAATTTCAAGGTACTGAAAGGTTGAAACACACACCAATGACCTCCCTGTTTAATCCCTTTTCGTTTTGAAATGAAAAAAAATAATGTAGTTGCTGCCAAAGGTGGTTCTACAAAGTATTAAGCAAAGGCTGTGAATACTTTTGTAAAAAAATATTTATTTGATTATTATTTTTATACATTTTCAAAACTGTCAAGATAACTTGTTTTTCACATGGTCATAATGGAATAATTTGTGTAGAATTTTGACAACAGAAATTCATTTGTTGCATTTGGAATAAGGCTGTAAGATAATAAAATGTGAAAAAAGTGAAGCGCTGTGAATACTTTCCGGATTGACTGTAGGTCGCCCCAGTCAGCTGTAACTTTGAATGTAGGTGGTGTGATGTCTCAAAATGTGTTACTTTTGTAAGCCTGTGTGGTATCGGATGCGATGCCATGTTACGGCTTGTTGGTTTGCGGTGCCTTGAAATTTTACATGAATTGAAAGGGTGCCTTGCCTAAAACAAGGTTGAGAAACACTGCTGTACACCAATGCATCCAATACCTAGTGGTGGCATGCTCTACACCAGTGCATCCAGTGCTTTACACCTTTGCAGTGGGCTTGGTGATGTCTAGCTTGGTGATGTCTATCTTGGATGCAGCTGCTCAGCCATGGAAACCTGCTGTATTCCATGTAGTTCTCTGCATGCTCTACTTATCTGAAGGTCAAATGAAGACAAGAGACTGACCGCTAAAAGTGACCTCTTTGCACTATGCGCCTCAGCATCCACTGACCCCTCTCCATGGCCTACCACTTATGGGTGAGTTGCTGTTCCCAAACTCCTCCATTTTACCTTCCCCATGGATGTCATGTGATTGCCTGAAAGTGTGTACATTTGTTTGTTTGTACGCTTGCGGTGTGTGTTTCTGTCCACCAGAGCGAGGATGTGTATGACTTTTTCCAGTCTCATAATAACGTTGACAGTTGACTGCAATATTTAGGAGCGAGACTTTTCATGACTGGATTTGTCGCAGGTGGAATCGTATGACAGTTCCACATTGGAATTCACTGAGCTCCTGAGAGCTGCCCATTCTTTAACCAATGTTTCTAAAAATAGTCTGCATGCCTGTGTGCTTCATTTTATTCATCTGTGGCCAGGCCAAGTGATTAGGACACCTGAGCGAATACATATGGTAACATAGTGTATATAACCCGTATCACTACTCATTGGCGTCCCAGAGAGCATATCGTAAGATCAAGAGAGTGGGTCTGAGACACTGAAATAAAGTTAAAAGTCCTTTATTGTTTCATGGACATCAGGCAGACGCATTTCAGTCGTCTGTGACCTTTTTCAGGACTAATTAAAAAGAGTACCACACGGGTGTGTTTTTGAAAAGTCCCAATCACATGACTGGTGTTACACTACACCATTTGACACAGAATTGTACATTATTGCACAATTGTCACGGTACAGACAGACGCGGACCACAAGTGCGTCACGTTTTGGGGTTTTTATTAAAGTTCAGGGGAAAGGGGATTGGGAGAAGGAGGTTTCCAGGGTTTGTAGTTTACCGGGATGGCAGAGGTTCCAGAGGTTCCTGTGTGTGTGTGTGCCCCCCCGTCGGCAGAAGTGAGTCCTATGGAGATGGTGGATGAAGACTCCGGATGGAAGAATCCTGGGGGGAACACACACACAACAGGGCAGAATGAATGGGGTGCAGAAGTACAGTTCAGGGCAATGCAGAAATCACTAGGAAGAAGGCAGGTCAGATTTACCGGGGCAGAGAATAGTTGGAGATCCAGAGGGCAAAGGGAGGTCGAGGTTGAGGGCAGAAGAGTAGTCGGAGTCGGGGACAAAAGGCAGGTCAGGTTTCCAGGTCAGGAGAGCAGAGCAGAGCAGAGCAGAGCACAGGCAGGTCCGGGTTCAGGAGTCAGGAGTAGAGCTTAGACAAGCAGGTAAACAGGGCTTTAAAATACTGTTGGTGATGAGCAGGAAATGCAGTGCAGCTGGTGGGTTAATGAGAACAGATCAGAGCAGAGCAGAGACAGGTGAAGCTAATTAGACAGAGCAGAGTGAGTAGTGAGCAGAGAGGCAGATAATTGAACTCAATTAGAGAGAGTTACCAGGCCAGGTGAGAGAGCCCATGACAAAAATGAAATGAAAACAATTGTACTTTCTGTATTTAGCAGGTATCTTCTGAAAGACATTTGCAATATTTGCGGCACTGTTTAAGTAAAAAAAAGAAAAAATATGAAAAAGTTACTGAACTAAATATCAATATATGGAACTATATTTTTTCAAAAATGCATTTTTTAAAATCACATTCTGCAGTTTTAGTAGGGCCTACATATTGCATTGGAACAAGCAAATGACAATTACTCAAGTCTTGTGGCTTTCTTTTTTTTCTTTTCTTTAACATTTCTTTATGTGGCCTGCGTTATCTCTTTACCGTAATATTTTTAAGATGTTTAGTGACTACGCCACTCTCATTTGTTAGGGTGAGAGAACCCAACCATCAAACACTTGATTCGACTTTCCCCGCAACAGGTTAGTGAATAACAAGAGATACAACTGTCATACAATTTAGAGTTCTTTTTATTTTCTTTCAGTGATTCTCATCTTTTCTGTATTCAAAATATCTGCCTCTCAGGCTCAGTCATGGATTTCATGTGATTTCTCAACACGTGCAATACATAAGGCATTGAGGGCAATTACCAATAGTTACAAAAATGTGCGAATTATGCAATTGCACGAGAAGGGGACCAAACAGCAGACAATGCACTGCAAACACTGTTAGTAAAGAAATAAAATAAATAACACACAAAACTGCCCGTAGGCAAAGTCTGGATTGGTCACACACTTGTTAGTTAGATTATGCTACGTTTGGTCTCCCACTACAGCAACCAAAAACTGTTCCAAAGGTCATTGGCAATACTGCCAGGGATTGCACTAATAACTAGAAAAGTGCTCCGAGATCACATACCTCCGCCAGGGCATGGCATAATTAGATAATGGACAAAAATAATCACTTTGCCAATATGAACGACTATATTGCTGTCAGAACTTTCAAAATCACACATTCACGACAGTCATTTGCAAAATCTACCTGCTTTGAAAGCTTGTGATCACGCGCTGATATAGCCTAACTGTAGCCTAATTATATCCCCGAAACGCGGAGCGTCGGGGATGTAATGGTTTTGCGTGCACCGCCGCCGCCGCGTCCGCCGCGTCCGCCGCGTCCGCCGCCGCGTAAGGTCTTTCGTGTTAACGCGATAACTTTTGAACGGATGTTTGGATTTGTCCCAGATTTGGTGTGTGAATGCTCTAGGGCAGGTTCATGAACTGATTCGAGTTTGGAGGTCAACAATTTCAAGATGGCCGAATTCAAGATGGCCGAATTTTTGTTTGGCCCATTACTTCTGACCGGGTGGATGGATTTGTCCCAGATTTGGTGTGTGAATGCTCTAGGGTGGGTTCATGAACTGATTAGAGTTTGGAGGTAAACACTTTCAAGATGGCCGAATTCAAGATGGCCGAATTTTTGTTTGGTCCATAACTTCTGACCGGGTGGATGGATTTGTCCCAGATTTGGTGTGTGAATGTTCTAGGGTAGGTTCATGAACTGATTCGAGTTTGGAGGTCAACAATTTCAAGATGGCCGAATTCAAGATGGCCGAATTTTTGTTTGGCCCATTACTTCTGACCGGGTGGATGGATTTGTCCCAGATTTGGTGTGTGAATGCTGCAGGGTAGGTTCATGAACTGATTCGAGTTTGGAGGTCAACACTTTCAAAATGGTGGAATATTTATTTGGCCCATAATTTCTGACTGGGTGGATTGATTTGCCCGGTAACTCCTTAATTTAATGGTTCACCATTTCAGTGAATCTACCATATCAGGTAGGCCTACAGTGTAATAACCAGTGTAACAATATTTAATACCATGTAATACTAGTGTACTACCAGTGTAAAAATAGGCAATACCAGGTACAGTGTAATAACCAGTGTAACAATATGTAATACCATGTAATACTAGTGTAATACCAGTGTACAAATATGCAATACCATGTAATACCACTTACACACAAATAGCCTACATGATATAAGTACAAAATTGGTACATGGTGTCACACTGGTATGACGTGGTATTAAATATTTTTACACTGGTTATTACACTGTACCTAATGTGGTACATCCACTGTAATAGTGAACCATTAAAACAGTGTTACCATTTGCCCCATGTTTTCCTTCATTTTCACAATAGTCATTTGGTTTTAAGCCTATGCACGTCATTGATCTATGTATAGATATTAAATATATTTATGTTATATTTTGTATTTATCATAAACGTTCATGAAAAGGTGGACGGGAGTGGTAGGAATGATTGGGGACTGGAAGCGTCGCGTTTCGGGGATATACCTTAAGCAGTCGAAGGCGACTGCACAGGCAGTCTAGTTAATGAAGGGAATGTAATGATTTTGACCAACAAAACTGAAACAACTACGATGGTAAATGCATCACTCTCATGGGCCACTGGTTGGTCTTGGCACTGTCGGTTGAAGCGGCATTTGCTTCCCCGCATTCCTCACATCACTATTCACCGTTGTTAATCAGTCCACGGGCATGCTGTCGGAATTTGTGGTCTATCTCGCAACTGGGCTTGATTTTAAATTTAGTGAAGAGGGTGTTTGACCAGCATTGTGAACTTACACAGCCACAAATTCCATATTTTTGGCGATGGTAGGCCTACCCAATTAATTCGACATTGTCAACCAAAATGATCTGCGGTGGTCACTGTCCATCTCGCAACAATTCACTTCCACTTCACACATATTTTAGGCAGCGGTAATTAATTTCACATGACTGTTTGTTAACTTCAACAATGGTGTAGCCAAGACAAAAGGGTGCCTGCTGATGAGCAACTTTTTAGGTTGATAGCACTGGTTTTGGAGCTGGCGTCAAAGGAGACAGTGCTTTTCCTTATCGCTTTGGCGAAGGCACACCCGATTGGAATATTCCCCGGGGCTGTCGGGCTTTCTCCCTGTCCATCTCGCAAACAACTTTGAATGTAGCGAAGGGGATGTAATGTCGGCTATTTTACCAGCATTGTGAACGTGCAGTCAAAAATAATTTTGGCAACGGTAGCCTAATTAATTCGACAGCATTGTGAACCTAAGTCACAGTCCACAACAGCATTGTGAACTTACGATCACATATTATTCCCATATTTTTGACAACGTAATTAATTCGTGAACCTAAACGATCTGCGGGGGTGGTCACTGTCCATCTCGCAACAGCAATGATAACATACGGGCCAACACAATCACAAATTCCATATTTTTGGCAGCGGTGGTAATTAATTTGACATGATTATATCCTGCCTGCGGATGAAGCCTGCATGCGGATTAACAACTTTTTAGGTGAAATGCACTTCGTATTGGAGCTGGCACGGCAAAGGAGAGTCTCTCCCTGTTCCTTATTGTTGCTGAGAAATGCGCAGGCACGCCGGTGCTCAGTGCTCACCGTGCGCACCTTGTGGCAGGCAGTGAAATAGCAGCGAGCGAACGAACGAACGAACAAACACAGACAACACACAAACCCAGGCGATCACATAACCTCCTGGCGGAGGTAATAATTGCACTAGTCCAAGAAATACACTAAGTTTCCTACATGAATCACGTTACACAAGAGAACAAAAACAAAAGAAAACCGGTTGGGAAAAGAACAGGGATGCCCCCCTTCTCTAGTGACACTGCATCAGTGTAGTCGAAGGCACCAACTCCTCCTATGTACATTTAACGAGAAAGTTACCATTAGGAACGGCATTTATAAATCGATTAAACAGGAGTTGTGTATTGTGGAAATGCGGGCGCTCCCACAGGTGCAACCGCGACACCACAACGCGATATCAAAACCACCACGCCGCCAGTCCCGCCATCACACCTGCGGAGCACCCCCACTCCCACCCCACACAACTCCCTATAGTCTAGGCAATGGGTGCAATATAATGGGAGAATCGCTCGGAAGGTGATAAAAGCATGAAACTTGGCACAAATGTTCATTAGGACATGCTTATTAATTTCAGGGGTGGAGCCACTCAGAATTCAGCGTTGCCTAGCAACGGTTGCTAGGTGAAGCATCTTCCTTAGCAACCAGCATCAGAAATACAGTTCCCAGCAATTTTGTGGTGTTATGATGTCTAAATATTGACTCCTTGCCCTAATATTACTTAATATCAGGGGTGGAGCCACTCAAAATCCAATGTTGCCTAGCAACAGTTGCTAGGTAAAGCATCTTCATTAGCAACTAGCATCAGTAATACAGTTCCCAGCAATTTTGTTGTTATGTCTAATTATTGACTCCTTGCCCTAATATCACTAAAATAATGCATCATAATGCCCCAAATACTGCAATATGTATGATTATGACCTTTCATAATCAATGAACTTTCCTGAGCAACAAACATCAACACCATAGTTTTTAATCAGTTCTGTGGTATGATATGTGTATCCTGACTTCGCTATATCACTGTATTAATAGATTAACCCTATCCAGACCGGGCTTTTTTGGCATTCCTGGGACCGGGGGGGGGCTCTTTTGGCCCCCACCTCATAACTTAGGAACCGAATGTCGTATGACCACCAAACTCGGAGGAGATGATCGTCAGCCCAAAATCTATGATTGACATCAGTTTGGTGTCATTATTGGGTATTATGACGTCATTATGACATCACTTCCTGGTTTTATTGCCCAAAATGTCACTGTGATGTATTTTCCATCTAACTTGGGTAATGCACATCAATTGTAGTTATTATGTGCATCAGACCACTTCAAATGTAGACAAGGGTTTCTGATGCTAATGAAAATGTAAAAAAATATGAAAAATTGTGTGACAAAATCACGTCGTAGATGGCAAAGCGGCTTCAGTTTCGTATAACATAGCCGCAAGCATTTAGCCCTCAACAACAGGATATATTATTACCAAATTTGCAGGCCATGATCTACATAAGACACACAAGCAATGAGAAATAAAAAGAAGAAATAAAATTGAGCTGAAATTTGCATTGGGAAAGGTAAAAGTAGGTATTTGATGATGTCATCAAATTAGCATAAATTAGCATAAATTAGCAACATTTTATAATAATTAATTTAGCAAATGTTATATTTGGTTAAGTTATGCTAATGTAATGGAATAACTATACAATAAGTAGTACGCAATAAGGAGGGTACACTGATGAGACTCCGATCAGTGATTTTCTGTCAGACGTACCTGTCAGAAAACCGTTGCCATGGCAACAACAAAAATGATAAACCTAATCTTTTGGTATCACACTGAAGCCAACTTCATTTTAGGAAAAGTCACAAAGTTTCGTAGTCATAGCTTAAGTCATTCAGGAGTTATACGATGTCAAAGTTGGTGTGGGCACTTTTAGCCCCCCCCCGGTCTGGATAGGGTTAAAAGGTTATATAGCAAATGGGGCATTGTGACTCCTTTGGTGTCATTCTAGAAACTACAAAGCAATTATGAGAATATTATTCTCACTTAAGTTCTTCTTGAACACATTTGTAGTAATGAGGGGCTTTAAGTGTCACTTCCAGTCAGGCCTCTCTTTATTTCACTGCATTTTACATGTGCCTACTGCATACTGACCATTCAGAGCACAAAATTACAACTTTGGAAAGAAAGATGCCTGCATGAACCATTCATTTGATTTGATCATTTGCCTGTGTTGTGTCAAATGACAAAGTGATTATTGACATGCATACCCAGGTACTAATTATAAAATCCTAAATGGATTATGTGTTACAAATCATTTAGACAACTGTAACATGTTTTCAAAATGAATGGAGTCTGTCTAAAATTATATGGTTTAATAGCAGCAGATTATAGTCATGAAATGCAAATAAATGTTTTTCTCTTTGCTTTGTGGATTTATGAAAGCACTCTAACTCAGAGTGACTGAATTTTACATTGTCTATGTATTGATGGTGTATGTGGGCCAACTGTAATACAAATTTGCAAAGATCTTGTGGGCCTAATGGCCGAAGTGGTTCCGTGGGCCAAATTTGGTCCCCTGGCCTGAGTTTCACATCCTTGTCTTAACTTAATTCTTACAGTATTTACACTGAACCTTTAGCAAATGGAATAGAAGTGCTGTGCTCTATCATTAACCTGATTATTGCAATGTGTACAAAATATACAATTTCACTGCCAAGTGCTTAGACATCGCATTGTTACAGTCATCTTTCTGTGCGAGTTAATGACAGTTCCTGGGGCTCAAACTCTCTTCAGCCATATATGAAGGTGTGGAAAACACTCTTATTAACCTTATCCTTACTTAACCTTAACCTTAATGGGCTGAATCTAGACAAAAACAGACAATCTGAGTTTGAATGAGTGCTTAAGCCACTGCTGCCTACACAGTATCAGTTGTGTTGTCTTAGCCTGGGAAATCCTATGTTGCACATTCCAGTCTGAAAAGCTTGCATGGATTCTATCCCTCAGCGAGGCAACTAGATCTTGGGGGCCAATCAGCAAGTGGGGAGGGGTGGAAAGATGATGACGTGTATTACAGTGCTTGACAAACGGAAGCTTTCAGTTTGTTTCAATATACAGTAACTGACACAATTGGCTATGGGCTACATATAGACCAAATGATAACACTTAATGATAACAGCAAATAAATGGCCGTTAGCAATCGCAAACCACTCCTCTCTATGAGAAATCAGTAGGCGGTCTACAGACCATATCTAACTTGTGGTATGGTCTGGTGTGAACCAAGCAAGCATTGTCTATGGTTATTATCTGAAATGTATGTGTTTTACTGTCAGGAATTTGAAAGTGTAATTCCTAAATGTTGTATGTTCTTTGGATACAGGAATAGCAACTGTAAAATTGTATGAGTGTTTAAACTCTCTTTAATTTAGATGAGCACAATACAAGAACGAGTTAGAATGGCAAGAATAACAAACAGGAAATTATCTCCCATATTGAAGGTATATCAACTCTTAAAGCATTATTGCAGTGATATTAGGACAAGAACTCTAGATTCAGACATCATGACACTATCAGTGATGCTGGTTGCCAAGGAAAATGGTTTGCATAGCAACCATTGCTATGCAACATTGAATTGAGTGGCTCCACCCCTGAAACTGATAGGCATGTCCTAATGAACAAGGGCAGACATAATGACACCACAAAAGTGCTAAGAAACTCTATCCGTGATGCTGGTTGCTAAGGAAAATGCTTTGCCTAGCAACCGTTGCTATGCAACATTGAATTCTGGGTGGCTCCACCCTTGAAACTGATAAGCATGTCCTAATGAACAAGGACAGACATCATGACACCACAAAAGTGCTAAGAAACTCTATCCGTGATGCTGGTTGCTAAGGAAAATGCTTTGCCTAGCAACCGTTGCTATGCAACATTGAATTCTGGGTGGCTCCACCCCTGAAATTGATAAGCATGTCCTAATGAACACTTGTGCCAAGTTTCATGCTTTTATCACCTTGTGAGCAATTTTTTCACCCATTGCTTAGACTACTACACAAGTCAAGTCGTCGCCTTAGGATTATAGGGTTCTATCTGACATTTTGGTCGAAATTGAGTTATTGCCATAGTCATATTATAGTAGCACTGCTTTACATCCTAGAATGTGTTTTTTAACGTTTTATGCATTTTTCACCGTTTAATCCTCAGAACCATAAGGTTCTATCTGCAAAACTGCACTTCAACTTAGAATTATAGGGTTCTATCTGACGCAATTGAATGTAGCAGCTTTGCAAAGCGGCTAATCAGCTGCTTTTTCATTTGTTATGATACCAACGCATGTCTCCGGTCTCAGTGCTAACATTGCCTCGCAAAATGTTGCAAATATGAGCTTCTGTTTGCCATTCAAAGCAAGGATGGCGACTCCAATGCACCCCCGCTTATTTAATCAGCAAAAGGCGGAGCTATGCACCAAGTTGGACAGATCTTGCAACTTACAGTGACACTGATGTAGCCCACCTTAGAAAGTTGAGGTCGAAACACATTCAAAGAACAAACGTGGCAATTCTTAATCCCATGCTTGACAATTAGCTGCGCTTACGTGAGGCAACATTAGGTTTTGCGTTGCGTTGGGTCAGAATTGCTCATAAAGTGGCCTATCATGGACATGACCAAACTTAGGCTATCAATATTAAGCCTACCTTATCACATTGCTTTTACGATGAGATGCTATCACAATTGATTTTACCAAGCTAAGCAGTCCCTGTAGGAAGATAGTAATGACAGCAATCTTTACGCACGTGTTCAAGACTATAGACAGCGCTTGTATTTGACCAAAGTGCTCGCTGGTTGCGCATGGTGTAGGCTACCAGCATGGTAATCTGACTAATATACAATGGCTTTGGTTCACTATTATTATTTTTGACACATTTTGGTTCCCACTCCAATAATGGGACAAACGTTACAATAAAATATCGTTAGGCCTATCTATCTAGGCCTATCTATCTAATTTTGCCATGGCTAACCTTTCCCAGGTGCCACCTGTGGAACAGGTGCTGCATATCCTATTGGGCTTTTTTTTGTTAATTTAATCCGATGGCTGTATAGTTAAGATTTTCTGGAGGCTTTTAGCATATTTAAGATTGTGTAGCTTTTATTAGGTCTATTTAAGATAATGTAGTGGTCTCAATGACAGATTACACTGACCCAGGCCAAGTGACCGCAAGAACCAAGGGGGCCCTAAAACTCATCATCCACGCTACAGTTTCAATATCACTTTTAAAACATTGTGCATATCATTATTCATCCCTGGAAAGTGAAAAACAGGTAGGCTACCTGGTAAAAGTGGGTAATGTATTATATGCAGCCCTGGAATAGTCTGGCAGCAATAGTGCAGTTTTACTGCAGTATGCAATATTTTAGAAACACAACTCCATACTATACAAAAATATTTCACTTAACTCTAATGCATATTTGAATTGTATTGCAGTGCTAACAGATCTACACCTGGTATTTTACAGTAAATTACATAATATTAGGCCTACACTTACCATATGCTTTTCATCCAAAGGGACTTACAGTACAAGGTATTGGTACAGAGTATTGGCTACAGTCCCTGGAGAAGTAAGAGGTTAGATTCCTTGCACAAGGGCATCTCAGCCAGGCAGTGAGACACTGAGTGATAGGGTGGGTTTCAAACCTGTAACAATCTGCTTTAAAGTCTCCTTAACCACTTGGCCAGGGGTGGAGAAACTTTTGCATCTGTACTATGAACACAAATCAGGATTTCCCCCTGCACTTTAGGCCTATATTGAAGGCGGCCACCTTCACAACAGACCCCACCTTCACTAGGTCCTCTGAAAATGCAACTTAATTGTATTGCAAATGTAATTCCTAAGAATACTTAACAAAATATGTCATATTTCATGTGAAGCTGCATAACATTAAAAGTATATCGGGCCCGGATAAGATGATTACGGCCCTTGGGACATAGGTTCTCCACTACACTGGGCCATGGGCCTTAGCAAAAAAAAAAAAAATCGACATTTTTGGGCTCCATTCTGGTATTGTGTTAAAATTTGACTTTTTTCCCTCATTTTCTTAGGGAACAAGCCCCTGAACCCCTAATAACCAAGGGTTTCTAATATCTAGGTTAATCTCTATCTAACTACGGGTATTGTATAAATACATACAATATATACATATATATAGGCCTACAGTGGCCTGAAATCTCCAAATACCAATTAATATTCTTTAAATAGTGTTGTTACATTTGTATTAGTTGTATTGTATTAGTAATCTATGAGTTTTGTTCAGAAATCATTGTTAATTTCTATGTTTTGGTAGATAGAACCCTATAATTCTAAAAACATTTTGCGGCAAGGTTCTATCTACATTCTACCTGTTTAAAAAACACCACTTCCAAATGTTCAATTATTTAAATATTTCAGATTTAGAGTTCATTTAAGGTGTCTTTAAGTCTAGTGTATCAAATTAACATTTTCCATATGCCAATTATGATCTACAGAGTGCCCCAATTATACAGTGCAAAATCGCATCGTACAGCAATACATACAGTGGCCTGCAATCTCCAAATACCACTTAATTTTCTTTAAACAGTGTTGTTACACCTATTTTATAAGTAATCTGTGAGTTTTAAGTAATCTGTGAGTTTTTTTCAGAAATTATTGTCAATTTTGATGTTTTGGTAGATAGAACCTTATAATCTTAAAAACATTTAGCGATTTCAGTGCAATAAGGTTCTATCTACATTTTACCTGTTTTAAAAAACACCACTTCCAAATGTTCGATGATTTTAATATTTCAGATTTAGAGTTCATTGAAGGTGTCTTTAAGTCTAGTGTATCAAACAAACCTATTCCATATGCCACTTCTGATCTACAGAGTGCAAAATCATTAAACCTCAATATCTCAGAACTGAGATAAAAGTCAGATAGAACCCTATAATCCTAAGGGGACGAAGTGCTAAGCGTCGAAACTCTTACAGAAAATGCCGGCATTACATCTGGTTCTCTCGAAGCGGCACGCAAGCAATCAACCACAAAGGACACGAAGTGGAAGCACGCCACCAGCGACACTGCGATAGAGTAACATTACATCAGTCACAACAGAGACTACGTTCGCACACACATGAGAGAAACGTGCAGACCGCATCTTTTACCTTGAGTTTGCCCAGCTCGGCACACAAGCTCCAGAACAGCAGCCGACAACAAGCCAACAAACTAAGTACATTACAATGCACCAAAAGAGCAATAAACCAACCGAGAACGACGCCTACCTTTCCTATATGATGGCTCAACCACAAACGGAGGGACAGAGGGAGCAGTGTGCCAACGCCACACCCCACAGCTTCAAAGACACAGCGTTTTTCTAGCTTGCTACCGCCGCAAAGTTTTATGCTACACACCGGAAAGAAAGGGGAGTGTCGTTACCCCGTCAGAATAAAGGTTCAGCATGACCACCGGTTACATTACATTTAGCAGATGCCTTTATTGATACAAGAAAAAAAGGCTTGAATATCCTCCAACAGGTGGGGTAAAATACAGCCTCTACAGCTGATCCCATCAGGGTGAAAACTATTTAGGAAAGTACATGAACATGGATCATATAAAAATATAAACAGAAGATTGTTATTTGGCAGAGAAACACCATTAGCGATGTGAAGGAGGAGCAGTTTTTGGCAGCACCTCTGACATGAACAAACTGTTACTGCTGTGGTGGTGCAGTTGTCAAGTCCTCCACTAGGTGGGGCTGCTGTGCCTGGCAGGATGTCTGAAGTAAGTCTCCGTCATGAGAGCAGAATGGTGGAGTTTCTACCATATACAGTATAGTATCAAAATGGAAGTTTCTTCCATATACAGTATATGTATACTAGATTCCATACACAACATAAATGACAATAAGATACATCGGTAACACTTTATTTTAGGGATACATCTATTAGCACTAATGCATACAATGTGCCTGTATAAGTAACTTGTAAGGCATGTACAAAGCAAAATCAAACATTTGTTAGGCATGTATTCGCAAATGTCTTGTTCATGCAAAATAAGGGACTTATTACCAATTTAACCTCAGTAAGGACCTAGTAGGCCTTTATTGTTTGCTTAGTACATGCCTTACTAGTTACTTATGCAGGCACTAACATCGTATGTATTCGTGCTTATAGATGTGTCAGTCCCTAAAATAAAGTGTTACCAATACACCCAAGTAAGACCGGTCAGCAAGGACATCAGGCCGATCATCTACAGTCAGAGAATGTACCGTAGAATCACATGTAGAAAAACATTAGAAACATTAGAAAAACAAAATGCAGTGAGCTGTGGATGCACAGTAGGAATGCCACAATTAAGTCTTTAAATCCAACTCGGAAACACTGCCTTAAAAACAATTTTGTTTGGAATGGTGTTTCTTTCAAGAGGGCAAAAGACTTTGGCCGGCTGGATAGTATGTTTCATTTCCACCCTCATGAGAGCAGGATCAGGCTGTCTGGATGTGTCTTCATCTTGCACTCCACAGCTCCTCCACTAGGTGGGGCAGCTGTTCCTGTAGAATTGTGTAGAAGGCCAGTTTGCCCTGAGCCCCAGCTGAGCGCAGGCCATCAAACAGGAGCCTCATTTTTTCCCGACTGGTAGCAGCAGCGTGGATGTTGGCATAGGTCTCCTGGCCAATGAACCCCTGGGAGAGGAGCTGGTCTGCTATGGGCATCACCGCTGTGACCCTCTGGATGAGCTGCGGCCTCTTCTCCTCCAGAGAGGCAGCGGCCAACAGGGGGTCCTCAGGGATCCTGCTGGGCTGCTGTGGAGGACCTGTCAACAAACCGGTTATGAAGACCAAAATTAGTATTGTTACTACCAGTCTTTTCTCCAGAAATGCATCTAATGGTGTCCTGAAATGCACCCGGCTGCCCACCTGGTTGTTTCTTTCAACAGAAGAGGATGATAAATTATAAAAAGTTATTTATAAATTGTTAGATTATTATAACATGAAACTCAATCGCCATTACTGTATGTAAATTAGGGTTATTCTGTAGTAGTTTGCACCCACACAGACATGCACACAATAATTTTCTCACGTCTTCTGTGGTAGTCAACTCCCTTCCTCATCACAATGTCCCAAACTGTTCGGTTTTCCTCAGCACTGTGGAGCTCCATGTTGAATCTCTCTGGTGGCTCCTCCACACACACCTCGAAGGAGGGGTTGTCGGTGCTGCAGGTGAGGGTCACCTCTGGAGGGGTAACTTTCGAGGGGCAGGAGGTGTGCAGCTCAAGTGTGGAGCCCATCAAGACTGAGATGTTGGGGTGTGGCTTGATGATGTTGGGGGCTCCTCTGTCTTGATACTGCTTCTGCAACTCCTGCTTGGCTGAGGAGTGCAAGGGCAGCAGGTGGATGTGCAAGATCAGTGGCTGGGGGTTGTGCCTATATATCTGTACCTCATAGTGGTCCCTCACTGGGAAACCCAGCCATACCACCAGCTGCCACAGAGAGAATTGCTGTGCTGAAAGCCTGCCATGGAAACGGCTCAGCTCACACGTCTCCAGGGAAACACCATTGTCGTCGCCATGCAGGGCCCTGACTGCGTCTCCTAGCAACACCGGGTCAGAACCACCCAGGCAGAGGGAGTGGGGCAGGTGGACCTCCTCCAGCTCTCCTGACAGAAGCTTGATTTCCATCAGAGGACCAGCGGGTCGGTACCCTAACATTTGCAGTTGGGCCCAGAAAAGCTCATCCTTGCTGATGCGGTACTGCAGGGTGACTGGACCAGCACACGACCAGCGCAGACCGGACTGTGAGCACTCATAGCTCCCTGCAGTAGAGCTCACGGTGTACACACACTCTCCACTCTCCAAGGAGATAGAGGGCGGCATCACACACCAGTGGCCAGGGTCCTGGATGTCAGCACATGTTTGACAGATTCTTCTCTGTCTACTTACATACGTACACACACACACACAGACACACACACACACACACACACACACACACACACACACACACACACACACACACACACACACACACACACACGCACACACACACACACACACACACACACACACACACACAATATTATGGTTATTAATGTTAATTAATTATAAAGTAATTAATTAATTAATCAGTAACTTGTTGTTGTTAATATCTTGCTAATATCAGTATGAGAACAATACAGGGCCATAACATGTGTGTTACCTGAGAGGGGGCAGCTGTGCTCCTGTATGCTGCTGGCTACTGCTCATGAGGTCCATCTCTGCAGCATCTGAGGTGTGGAAGCTGCTAGCGGAGGCTAATGTATCTGGTGTATGTGAGTGGGAGTTGCTAGCGGAGGCTAATGTTTCTGCTGTATGTGAGTGGGAGCTGCTAGCGGTGGCTAATGTATCTGCTGTATGTGAGTGGGAGCTGCTAGCGGAGGCTAATGTATCTGCTGTATGTGAGTGGGAGCTGCTAGCGGTGGCTAATGAATCTTCTGCTGCTGGATTTCCCTTCAGGAAATTGTCATCAGAGACTCTGTGGGACAAATGAAAACGTGTATATAAGTTATTTTCAACCTTTTTTGAGCCAAGGCACACTTTGTGTGTCTCTGGGCCTCCTGCTGTCATGACTCCTCCCCCCATCTCTGGGCCTCCTTGTAACTCCTCCCCCCATCTCTGAACCTCCTGGTGTCATGACCCCTCTGCTCTCCTCAGCTCTGCTCATCTACAGTATCATACCGTATACATCGAACACATTGAACTAGCAAAGATAAAGATTACTTTTGAATCAGAAACCTTTTTTGTCATCTTAATCTTGTATATAAAGATCACTATTCAATCAGAAACCTGTTGTGTTGTCTTCATCTTAATGATGTGGAGTGTTAAATGAGAAGGTGGAGCTCTGTTCCTCTGGAGTCGTGTGTGTGTGTCTGTGCGTGCGCGCGTGTGCCCAAGGACCCCCCCACCCCCCCACCCCTCTCTATGCTTCTCACTCCCCTGCCGTGTGTGCATGCATAGATGTGTGTGTCTGTGTGTGTGTGTGTGCGTGTGTGTGTGTGTGTGTGTGTGTGTGTGTGTGTGTGTGTGTGTGTGTGTGTGTGTGTGTGTGTGTGTGTGTGTGTGTGTGTGTGTGTGTGTGTGCGTGCGTAGATGTGCGTGTGTGTGTGTGTGTGTGTGTGTGTGTGTGTGTGTGTGTGTGCGTGTGTGCGTGTGTAGATGCGTGTGTCTGTCTGTGTGTGTGTGTGTGTGTGTGTGTGTGTGTGTGTGTGTGTGTGTGTGTGTGTGTGTGTGCACATGGCTTCTCCCTCCATCTCTCCCACTTACTGTTATGTTACAAATTTGCTTTAGATGGTGTCAAGCATGTGTGGTGGTAAACAAGTGAATTTTACAAAAAAGGTGTATCCTCTCCATAGCCAAGCATGGTAGTGGGACTGACATGGTTTGGGGATGCATGAATGCTGTCAACATTGGCAATCTAAATTACACCTTAAAGAAACATGCATGTCAACATGCCCTGTGACTACTGAAGCAGATCATGATATTCTCCATAGGATTGCATTCAAATCTCAAACCAATCTCTTTAAGACAGGTGCACAGTAAAAATGTAAAAGTTCAATGCAAAGAAAGGTTGAAACGCACACCGATGACCTCCCCTGTAATTACTTTTCATTTCGAGACAATTCGAGCCAACACGGTCCATTCTCTACCAGATTTTAATCTGGGGTGTACTCACTTTTGTGGGTACATGTTCAAACATTAATGGCTATATTTTGGTTTTCTCTGAGTGAATAATAAATTTAAGCGGTTATGTTGTTAAAAGGTCACTAATCATTGTGTCAAAGTGAAATTAATCTTTAATGCTTTCCTATGAAAAGATATACTCACAAATCTGCAAAAACCGTGAGGGGTGTACTCACTTTCGTGACATACTGTATGCACACTGAGATCATCTGAGTGATTCTGCGATTCGACTGCGTCCATGGATTTTATTTGCCAATTCCACTAACTATTAACTGCATCCAATGATGTTTTGTACATTAGCACACATTTATCTTTTATATAATACAGAAAGTGTAGATGGCATTATTTCCCTCTGAAAGAATGAATATATAATACTGTTTTTGGACGTTTTCATGCCATCAAATGTCAGGTTTTCCAAATGTCAGATTCAGTCTTCATATTAGCATGTAAAGAAACTTGTTTTGCCCTAGACGATTGCAAATGTTGATTCACAGTAATCATCACAATATGACAAAACTGTCAGAAAGACCACTGTGCTTTCCATTATACATGAAAGTTGCCATTTTGTGTGTGTCCACGAAAACTGTGTTAACCATGTCACGGTCTGAAACCCCCTCCATAAATCAGTAATGCTTTGGTCTTAGGCCATACGAATAACATCATGTGATGTTATAACCTCTTTGGCAGGATATGGAAAGACTTTTGGTAAGTTTTGAGCTCCATCCTTCCATATTTTAATCCATTCATTTTCATGTTTTCATAGCGGGAAAATTGCCTGTCAACTGTATTATCAACATATTCATAAGAATCTGAATTAGAAATCATAGAAGAAAAACACAGATAAAGCATACAAATACATGAATTGATTAAGGTGTTGTGGTGGAACTTCTGAGGTCCTCAGTTAGCACAACACCATAAAAATGGCTGAAATGTCAAGCCGTGTTACCGTCAATGGTGTTACAATTAGCTATGACAGTTGAGGAGGAGCATGTTTTGTTGCCAATTTATCTCCATATTGACAGACAAACAAACAAAATAAATTGGGTTCTGGGGAAATGGGTTTGTCTGCTCAGTTTTTTCTCCTAAAAAGTGCCGACTTGTTCCCCTGCATTGTTGACCGTAACACAGTTGAGTAACACGATTGACTGTTTTGAAAGTGTTTTTGTGCTATTGATCCCTTATGTGTGGGAAAAATCCTATGAACAGACACTAGGGATTATCTCTGGAGAAGGAAGTCTTGTGTAAGGAGGGTGACTAAACTCAAATCAGACGTTACAGGGATTTATAATGAAAGATGTGTCAGTCTGTATCACAGTGAATCATAAAATCCTACTTATGAAGCTCAACAATTACATTTTCTATATCAGTTGCACAGATTAATGACAACATTATTGCTAAGGGACATAAGCACTTTCAAACGTATGTTGTTTCAACTCTGTAGTATTTTTATATATGTTTAAAATGACATAGTATTTGTCCATAATACTGTTGACAAAATAATCAAGCAAATGTTCGCTTTCATTAGAGTATTTATCAAATGATTTAAGATTAAGCTTGGCAATTTGTTTGTTTGGAAACTTTAATATATATAGTCTATGTAAACATCTAGGTCATTTAGCTGAAAAAAATTGACTGATAATTGACATTTTGCTTTTGCCAAAAACGCAGGCGAATCCTAGATTCACTCATATGGTGTGTCATATAAATCATAGAATGACTATATATTGTTTATTTTATTACAGAATGACTGTACATTATCCATTAGGTATTGGGGGTGTTATTTTTCTTATTCCAAACATTAACTTTGGTTATTTTGTTGTTATTCTTATTTTTCATGTGCTTTAACTGTTGTTACTTTAACTTTTTGTTAACAATTGATGATGTGCCTTGGCATCTTTGTCTTTGAAAAGATGTGCCTTGGCTGAAGAAAGGTTGAAAGCCTCTGTTCTAATTACACACTGTATGTCTCTAAATCTGTTGTTTGCTTGTATGCCCTGTATGCCAGAGAGGAAAACACCTAGAGAACATTGCCTTAAAAGGTACTCAAAATAAGTAAGATGAAGAATATATACAAAAGTTTACATGACATCATGTACACGGACACTGATTGGCTGAGGAGAAAATGGCACATGCTGATGCTAGAAGGGCCTGAGAGGATAAAAAAGTGAGAGGAGTCAGGCCCTCAGTGTCACTTGCTTTGGCAAGTTTCTGGGTTGCAACTCTGTGTTGTGTGTTGTCTGTCTTTTAACCCTTTG
Organism: Engraulis encrasicolus; assembly: GCF_034702125.1. NCBI lineage: Eukaryota > Metazoa > Chordata > Actinopteri > Clupeiformes > Engraulidae > Engraulis > Engraulis encrasicolus. The sequence goes on from NW_026945698.1 coordinate 679,945, forward strand.
GAGACGGCGCATAGAAATATCCTGCACTGGGGAACGATGGCGTTGTGGTTGTTATGGCAATAAAATACACATCTGCCGATTAAAAAACATGTTGTACTGACATTACTACAACCTAACCAATCAAAAAAGAAAGACTTGGACATGCTTAGTTGTGATTGGTAGCTAGGTTTATCTGTCATGTTAAAGGTACCGCCTTCAACAGCTGAGCGGCAACTCCAATGTCCAGCTGACGCTCACAGCTGGATATTGACGTTCACTTGTTATGATGGCTGCTCCACCTTGCAATCGCGTCCGCTACAGTCGGGATGAAGTGGTGGCAATGATGACGGAAAATAACGGATGAGAGCGATATTGACAGCGAAACCGGTGGTCTTTCAAGTGATGAGGAGTTTGCCTTGGACGAGGAGTTGCGTGGAAGCGTTTCAGAAACAAGGTACGTGACGAGCTACGTGACAACTTTTGCTAATAAGCTAGCCAACTTTTGCCGGTGAAGTTTGAAGCTATCTCGTTGTTGTTTGTTAACAGTATGTGGCCCATTGCCTCTGCTAATATGAAATGATGTTTGAAAAGGGCATAGGTTTTGATCGAGCATTAATATCTATCAGAGGGGGGAAAATGAGCTGGTCTACTGTAGCGATTCATTCATTCAATCTGTCAGCCCGTAGGTATTACCTCAGTCTGTCAGATGCGTCAAGATTTTGAGACGGTCCTCCCGACGCTCACTTATTTTCCTCAGGAAAATTTATATTTTTCATGAATATTATATGTAAAGGAAGTAGTATCTCTGAAGCCCCTATTTAGCTCATTAGATGTATCAGCACATTTTGTGCTTTTCTGTTCAAGAGGTCCAAGCTATGACGATAGCCTATTTTATTTCTCACAAATAAGCTAGCCAACTTTTGCCGGTGAAGTTTGAAGGTATCTCGTTGTTGTTAGTTAACAGTAGGCCTATGTGGCCTATTCCCTAGTAACAGAGAACGTAAAGAAAACGTTGGGGTTATTACCACACCAAAATCTACCACTTAAAAACATTCCCTTTGGTTACAGTAAAAACCAAGCAGCCATTGGTTCCGGTTCGGTTCTGGATACGTTTCGGATACGTAATTTTTGGTTCTGTTTTGGTTCTCACTGGGTTGCCAGGAAAGTTTAATTTAAGTTCCCAGAACGATATAAGTGTGGTTCCCATTCCATTCCCTCGCCGTTCTCTCACCGTACCTTTATTGCTTTTCATGTTTGTTCCCTCATCGTTCCCATATGGTTCCCATAACCTTGATGGTTACATTATAGGTCTGGTCACGTCTGGTTCCCTAGACGTGCTCCTGATGTTCCCCCAACTTTGTTTATACTGTGTTGTTCAGAGCATAAGCAATGATGACTGTCCACCCGATTAAATCATATACGTCTACAATCTACATATTAGTAACAGTATTTCCTCCAGATTTAATCATGTACACAATCTATTTTTTTTATTCCATTTCATTCATTTAACTCAACTTGGTTGGGTTGATCTAAGGTTTGGCTGTGCACACAACATCACACAAAAGATGTGGTGAGTGAAAGAAATAACTTGAGAACTTGTTACACCTTTGCCGGCAGGCCCTTCACAACCAATCTGTCCATCAGCGCCTGGCCAAACCTAATTACTTAGGGCTGGTATATCATGATTCAATTGCTTGCACCTGAAAATCTGGTCACATGGTACTCTTGAGCCTGTATATAAACCTGGACTGTCAGAGTGCTTTAGTTATTTGCCTGCCTGCCTGCCTGCCTGCCTGTTGACTGGTCAGCATGGCACAGCATAGCACTTGTTTAACTGCTTTGCAAGCAAGCTAATAGCACTTTTGGCTTATGGCATTTGATAGCTACATCTTGTGCCTTGCTTTGTGAGCTAGTCAGTAACAGCACATGTTACATTGCTTGCTCCATTGCGCACTTGATGTAGATGGTATGGTTATCTTCAAACTTCATTAAGGAAAACATTTGGTATTAATTCCCACTAGATTGTGTTCATACATGCTCAGCTGATATTTCTCTCACATTGTGGTACAGTACAGCATTACATTACATTACATTATATTGCATTTGGCAGACGCTTTATAACCAAAGCGACTTTCAAAAGAGGACATATTCAAGCCAACATCACAAGCAAATACAATGTGCACAGGAGATATACAGAACAATAAGTGCAGTTGCAGAGGGGTTAGTTTTTTTTTTTTTTTAATTAAAGAGTAAATAACGAGTACACACACACAAACTAACTAAACTAAACATCATGTCAGGAGTCTGCCCTGGGGCAAGGCCAGTTCAAGCATTAGTCTAGTAGATTCTCTCGAAAGAGGAAGGTCTTCAGTTGTTTCTTGAAGGCTGCAAGAGATGTGCTTAGTCTTGCTGCCTCTGGGAGACCGTTCCACCACTTGGGTACCACAACGGAGAACAATCTTGACTGGGAGTACCTAGAGCGACTGGATGGCAGAGCCAGACGGCTTGTGCTGGATGAGCGCAGTTCTCTTCCAGTAACATAGGGCGTTAGTAGATCCTTCAGATACGCTGGGGCCGTTCCTGTGATGGTTTTGTAGGCAAGGGTCAATGCCTTGTGCTTGATCCGGGCGGCGATCGGTAACCAGTGCAACTCAATAAATAGAGGAGTAACATGGGTCCTTTTGGGTTGATTGAATATCAACCGTGCCGCCGCATTCTGGATCATCTGCAGAGGTTTTAGCGCACAAGCAGGTAGGCCTGTCATGAGTGAGTTGCAGTAGTCAACGCGGGACAGGACAGTGGCCTGCACCAGTCGTTGTGTAGAATATTGTTTCAGCACAGGTCTGATATTCCGTACGTTGGACATCTGGAATCGACAGGTCCGGGTGACTGAGTCGATGTATTTGGAGCATGACAGCTCATCATCAATCATGACGCCAAGGTTTTTGGCGACTTTGTTTGGGGTCACGATGGTGGAGCTTATCTTGAGGTTGATGTTGTGACTGAGCGACTCTTTAGCTGGGATCACCAGGAGCTCTGTCTTGGCCAGGTTCAGCTGTAGGTGGTGGTCCTTCATCCATCTTGACAAATCGGTGAGGCAGGCAGAGATGCGTTCCGAAACCGTGGTGTCATCTGGACGGAACGACAGGTACATCTGGGTGTCATCAGCATAGCAGTGGTAGGAGAACCCATGTGTTTGAATGACACGTCCCAGGGAGGAGGTGTATATTGCAAACAGAAGGGGTCCCAGCACTGATCCTTGGGGTACGCCTGTGGAGAGGGTGTGAGTCGTAGACAGTTTCCCTTGCCATGACACACTGAAGGTGCGTCCAGAGAGGTAGGAGTTGAACCATGAGTGGACAATGCCTGTGATTCCCATGGCTGTGAGTATCCTCAGGAGGATCTTGTGGTTGACTGTGTCAAAGGCTGCAGACAGGTCTAGTAGGATGAGGACCGAGGATAGTCCTTCCGTTCTTGCAGTCCTTAGAGCTTCAGTCACTGAGAGTAACGCAGTTTCAGTTGAATGTCCGCTTCTGAAACCAGATTGTTTTGGGTCCAGTAATCCGTTCTGGTTTAGGAAGTGGGTGACCTGCTTTGCAACTGCCCTTTCTAGCGTCTTGGATAGGAAGGGAAGCAGTGAGACAGGTCTGTAGTTTTCGACATGAGCAGGGTTCAGTGTAGGCTTCTTCAGTAGTGGTGTCACCCTTGCTTGTTTGAAGGCGGAGGGGACAGTGCCGGAGGAGAGTGAGGAGTTCATGATGGATGTGATTGCTGGGACCACTGTTTGGGCAATGTCTTGAAGAAGGTTCGTGGGCACTGGGTCCAGTAGGCAGGTAGTGGGACGGCTTCTTGTGATGAGTTTGGAAACGTCTTCTTCAGAGAGCAGAGTGAATTCTTTAAGTGTTGCAGGAGTCGGCGTGTTTCCCACGGGGGTGTCTTCTGGGCGGGAGGTCGGCTCACAGAATTGCTTGCTAATATTTGCCGTCTTTTCCGTGAAGAAGGTGGCAAAGTTGTCTGGTTTCAGGTCTGAGGGCGCAGGAGGGGGGGGAGGGTTGAGCAGTGACTTGAATGTAGAAAACAACTTACGTGGGTCTGTAGTGTTACTGATCTTGTCGTTGTAGTAGGTCGTTTTGGCAGCTGTTACAGAGGCATATATTGATGTATAAAATATAGACATCATACATGTTTTCAGCAACTTTAATCATCATTCTAAGACAGCAGTGTGTCAATCTCATGCCAGGCGCAGGGTGTTTCAGTGATGGTGGAGGATGGGAGGTCCTTAAGTACCATGATTAGGGTACCTCAACTATGGTGAGAGATAGTGGGGCAGGACCAAAACACATTCACAATAATAAACAAGGTTGGGGGAACATCAGGAGCATGTTTAAGGAACCAAATATGCAACCAACAATGTTAAGGGAACCATATGGGAACGGCAAAGGAACAAACATGACATGAACAGGAATAAAGTGACGGTGAGAGAACAATAAGGGAACGGAATGGGAACTACACATATAACATTCTAGGAACGAAAATTAAACTTTCCTGCCAACCAAGTGAGAATGGAAAAATAACCAAAAATGACTCTCTGGGGACGTACCCAGAACTAAACTGGAACCAAGGGCTTGTGTTCCAGGAACCTTCGTAGAACTAAAAATTGTTAGTAGGGTACCTGCTATGCAAGCAAGCTAAAGGCGCTTTTGGCTTATGACATTTGTTAGCTACATCTTGTGCCTTGCTTTGTGAGCTAGTCAGTAACAGCACATGTTACATTGCTTGCTCCATTGTGCACTTGATGTTTGCAAGCAAGCTAAAGGCGCTTTTGGCTTATGGCATTTGTTAGCTACATCTTGTGCCTTGCTTTGTGAGCTAGTCAGTAACAGCACATGTTACATTGCTTGCTCCATTGTGCACTTGATGTAGATGGTATGGTTATATTTTAAACTTCATTAAGGAAAACATTTGGTATTAATCCCCACTAGATTGTGTTCATACATGCTCAGCTGATATTTCTCTCACATTGTGGTACAGTACAGCATAGACTGATATATAAAATATAGACATTATACATATTTTCAGCAACTTTAAACATTATCTTAAGAGAGCAGTGTGGCAGGCTGATGCCAGGCGCAGGGTGTTTCAGTCATGGTGGAGGATGGGAGGTGCTTAATTACCATGATCAGCCCTTATCAAAAAATCCTTAAGGAATCCAGTAAGGTAAATCCTGTAGGATCTCTATCAGATTTTGGAACCAAAATCCTACAGGAATCCTATTGGAATCCAGAAGGCAGAATCCTACGGATGCAATTTGCTCTGCCCTCCATCCAGCCCTCACCCACTTGGACAATAAAGACTCATATGTGAGAATGCTGTTCATTGACTTCAGTTCAGCATTCAATACCATAATACCACAACAACTCATCAGAAAACTGGACAAACTAGGTTTCAGCACCTCCCTCTGCAACTGGCTGCTGGACTTCCTGATGCAAAGACCACAAGCAGTACGGGTAGGGAACAACACCTCGAGCACCCTGACCCTGAGCACGGGGGCTCCGCAAGGTTGTGTTCTCAGCCCCCTGCTGTTCACGCTGCTGACACACGACTGCACAACGACCCACAGCACTAACCATCTAGTGAAGTTTGCGGATGATACAACACTGGTGGGCCTCATCACCAAGGGCGATGAGACTCACTACAGAGAAGAAGTAGACCTGCTGGCCAGATGGTGCAAAGACAACAACCTCCTGCTGAATGTCAACAAGACCAAGGAGATTGTTGTCAACTTCCAAAGGGTCCAAAAACAACTGCCACCACTGACCATCGACGGCGATGCTGTGGAGAGAGTGAGCAGCACCAAGTTCCTTGGAGTGCACATCAGCGACGACCTCTCTTGGACCACCAACACTACATCACTGGCGAAGAAGGCCCATCAGCGTCTCTACTTCCTGCGCAAACTAAAGAAGGCAAGTGCTACACCCTCCATCATGACAACATTCTACAGAGGAACCATAGAGAGCGTCGTGTCCAACTGCATCACAGTGTGGGGAGGAAGCTGCACGGAGAAAAACAGGAAGACACTCCAGCGTGTTGTGAACACAGCGAAGAAGATCATTGGAGTACCACTCCCCTCCCTGCAGGACATTTACACCACACGCCTCACCCGGAAAGCACTGATGATCATCAAAGACACAAGCCACCCTGCACACAAACTGTTCAGCCTCCTGCCCTCTGGAAAGAGGTACAGGCGCCTCCGTTCCCGTACCACCCGGCTGGCGAGCAGCACAATGCACCAAGCGATCAAGATGCTGAACACTCAACCCACTCTCCCTCCACTGTCAGCCTCTAGCCAGCAAGGCCACTGCCACCCCCCCCCCCCCCCTCCACTGTCAGCCTCTAGCCAGCAAGGCCACTGACAACCCCCCCGCCTCACCCCCACCACCATATCTGCGACTGAACATTCCACCTGCACTACTATACTTGTGTCTGAACTTTCAACCTGCACTAACTCAAAACATGCACACACACACACACACACACACACACACACACACACACACACACACACACACACACACACACACACACACACACAAGCACACTGCACTTTCTGCACTAAACCCAAACATACACACACTGACACACACACACACACACACACACACACACACACACACACACACACACACACACACACACACACACACACACACACACACACACACACACACACACACACAGACACACGAACACACACACAAGACGCACACCGCACCTTCTACCTGCACTAAACACATACAAACACACACACACACACACACACACACACACACACACACACACACACTGCTGCTGGTGTACTTGACAGACCTTTTTATATTTATTTTCTTCAAAATGCTACTATTACCATGTCAGAACGCTATAAAGGACTCTTTTTAGGAAAAGCACAAAAACACAACAAATACCTCTTAATGTATGTCCTCTACAAGTCTTCTGTTGTCCAGTCTTGCACTTTAAATGTCTGTATGAGCACTGTCTATGTCCATACTGTCTTAAGTCCATGTATAAGTACTGTCTATGTCTACACTGTCTATGTCCTTACCTTAATTAGTCTATGTCTGTATGGGAAAGCAAGAAATGTAATTTCAAATTCTTTGTATGACCAGTGCATGTAAAGAAATTGACAATAAAACCTACTTGACTTGACTACAGGATTCCTTTAGGATTTCAATGTTCCTATAGGATTATTTGTTCCAAAATCTGATAGAAATCCAATAGGATTCTGATGGGATAATTCCTATAGGATTTATATTCCTATAGGATTTATTCTTATAGGATTTCTATTCCTATAGGATTTATTCTTATAGGATTTAAATTCCTATAGGATTTATTCTTACAGGATTTCTATTCCTATAGGATTTGTATTCTGTGGGATTTATTATAATAGGATTTTAAAACATAGTTCACATAAACATAAAGCAAAAAAACAACACAGCAAATGAAATGGTCATATGCGAAATATATTTATTATTTCATCATTTGATCATTGTGTGGGTGTCATTTTTGCCTCATCTGAACAGTCCTATGCCATTGCTTGCTTGATCATTGAAGTGTCCACATCAAATTTGTTTGTGAAGTAGTCTGAAAAACAAACAAACATACAGAGCAGACCAACACATGGAAAATTAAGACATGAGAAAATACATAGGCCTACTGAACAGACTTTAAAACCCTATTGAGAATCTGTGGCATGTGCGGGAGAGGGTTTTTTGTGTTGTTGAAAACAATGAGTGTAGCATGGATGGAAATCTTGTGACATTGTCAGACATTTACAGTGCATCCCGTAGGCTAAGTAATTCACATGTTTTGAGTGTCATGGGAAAAGCTACCTGTTTGTACTTTTGCACATAATTTTTTTTTGTCTAATGGGGTGTTGTGTGTACAATTTTGAGTAAAAGAAAGGCAAGCTGAGAAAGGAATTGAATCCATTGTGAATAAGGCTGTAACATAACAATGTGTGGAAAAAGTGAAGTGCTGACAGTACTTGCTGGATGTACTGTATAAAAACTATTCCTTGTCTGAGAACTTTGCTGTTTATGTAAGCAAGGTATTGTAGTAAAAAGGTACTCACTTATGAGGTTTTTTTTGTTGAATTTTACTGGTGGTTTTCCGCTATATGAGTGCATGGCTAGGACCTGCCTTCCAAAAACTGCCAACATATGGTCTGTCCCCCTCCTGGGGTCACTTCTTGTGGTTGTCTGTGATCTCTGTTGTCGGGCCTACTTGAACCTAAAACAAAACCAAAGCACAGGAAGAGAATAGTTACACTAATTTTAATGAACACCAAAACATACTCTTGGCAGAGTTGTGATTACCTCATTCACTCTTTTTTTTTCTTTCTTAAAGCCCATAGACTCTTAAGTTTTAACTCCAAGATGTATTCTAGATGATGAGTGACAGTATAGCAATCATTTCTGAATGTTAAGCAGTCATGCAATAATGCCACCAGGTCACATTTAACTTAATTATGATCTTATGTGTAGTTTTAGACTTACCGTTTTTCTTGCTATTCTCAAGTATTTCCATCTGGCACCAAGAAGGCTGATGTTCCTGTTTGTTTATCTGATTTTGACTTGTAGTGAATTCACTGTGAAAACAAGAGGGACCCATTCAGTGAAGGCAATATGAACTCAGGAGTTGCACTTATATTAAAAGTGATATAACTTACATTATAAAATGATAATGGCGTGGCATCTGGGGTCAGCGGTCCCAGAGCTTATTCTCGCTGCTCCCATTTCCCCACATTGTAAAGAAAGTATTCAAATATGCTCTATGTTCAAGAACTTCTTGTAGCCACATTTCCGAGTAAACTAAGAGAACATGCCCTTCCTCCCGCCATGGGACATAGGGCCTAAATTTGAATAAATTCTTAGAAATGTGGGAACATGGGCCAGCAGGTATAAGCTGCGGGACCAATGGGCTGTGAGACCAATGGGCCTAAAAATGAATGTTAAGTCTTAGTGGGGACCACTCTGTGGGAACATATAGACATGCACCCGTGGCATAGCACTTAAAAGTTGAGGGCTACTATGGATGCCAGGCCATTATCATTTTATCTTACTTCCAGTGTTGGGCAAGTTACTCAAAACAGTAATGCATTACTGATTACATGTTACTGTCTTTTCAAAATAATCCCTTACACTTCACTATTACCATATTTGACATGTAAGGCATTGCACTACTTTTGCATTACTTTAGTTACTTTCCCCAAAAGAACTGTTGGCCTAAATATGGATCTGGAATATGGAAATTTATCACAGTGTAAATCAAGCTCATGAGTCATGACCTTTTCACCTCCCATCCAGGAGGTGTTTTTGGCAGCATGTAGACTAAACTACCAGGTTCAGGAATAGCCTCTTTCTGACCCACCACACTGAATAAATCCCACTAAAATCCAGGACATTGTAATGTGTTGTAACTTCAGTTATTTAGCATGGTAAGTAAGAAAAATGCCAGATTTTGCCCTGTAATGCCTTACATTGCTGTTTGCATTACAGCAAAAAGTAATGCATTACAACAATTAATTACTTTTGTAATGCATTACTGCCCAACACTGCTCACTTCAAATGTCCAGTGGGAAAATGGGGAGATAACACTGAGGTGGTAAAGGCTGTGATGTGTGCTTGCAGTGGTGCATAGCAAGTTTGACAAAGAATAGATTATCATGATAAACTTACCGTAATGTCCTTTCAGTCAGTCATCATGGGCCACTTGAATGGTTTGACAGCCCCAACTCCAGCAGGAAACTTGAGGACGTTACTGCAGAAATAGACCTACATTTTAGACTGCAACGTTGTCAGACTATAAACACACGACCAACATACAATGTGATATTGCAAACCATACAATATAAATCCAAATAAAAACTCACCTGCTTGCTGGGTAGGCTACGTTTCACACGTTAGCAAACTTGCTAACGGTAAAGTTACGGCGGCACTTCAGAAGTCGGATATCGATTAGTAAACGCGTTGAAGAGGTCCTTGAAGTGACAGTATTACAGGCAAACATTTCGGCAAGTTAATTAAACGTTTTTGTTCTTTTTTTTAATCAAGCCCGAGTTACATCTCTAGTCCAATAGCTACCTGAAAACGGTTGAATATGCGACTGCAACGTCTGCGTTTGTTTCCCTTGACAACCAAAATCATTTCAAACTTAGCTGCGCTCGCTTAGCTGTGGAATCTTGTAAATCCTATAGGATTTTCTAATCTTATAGGAGACAATGAAAATCCTATTGGAATGTATATAAATCCTATAGGATTTTCGTAGACCTATAGAATCTTAAGGGTAAAAACAAAAATCCTATTGGATTTTAGATGAATCCTATTGGATTTTCAGAATCCTATAGGAAAAACAGAAAATCCTAAAGGATTTTTTGATAAGGGAGGGTACCTCAACTATGGTGAGAGATAGTGGGGCAGGACCAAAACACATTCACAATAATAAACAAGGTTGGGGGAACATCAGGAGCATGTCTAAGGAACCAAATATGCAACCAACAAGGTTAAGGGAACCATATGGGAATGGCAAGGGAACAAACATGACATGAACAGGAATAAAGTGACGGTGAGAGAACAATAAGGGAACGGAATGGGAACTTCACATATAACATTCTAGCAACGAAAATTAAACTTTCCTGCCAACCAAGTGAGAACGGAAAAATAACCAAACATGACTCTCTGGGGACGTACCCAGAACTAAACTGGAACCAAGGGCTTGTGTTCCAGGAACCTTCTTAGAACTAAAAATTGTTAGTAGGGTTGCCTCTGCTAATATAAAATGATGTTTGAAAAGGGCATAGGTTTTGATCGAGCATTAATTTCTATTAGAGGGAAAAAATGAGCTGGTCTACTGTAGCTATTCATTCATTCAATCTGTCAGGAAATAGTAGGATTTTCTGCTCGTCTGTTCAAGAGGTCCAAGCTATGACGATATATTTTTCATATGCATGACTATAGGCTACCAATCTAAATTTATGAGGAGGAAAAAAGGCCACTTTACTGGAAGCATCTAATGCACACTCCATGAATTAACAATGTTTATGCTTACTTTGTCTAATTTAGCCTATACATTATGATTATGTAACTTAGGCCTCTAGTCTTATGTGAATCATTGTGCAAGTTTTATCCTGAAAATCTGTTTTGTTGCATGTGTTATATGGGGCCAACACAATGTGCTGAAAAGTATTGTGTGCTGTCTGAGTGAGCTAACAGTTGTTTTTTTTATGATTGTATGATCACCAGTGTTGTTCTCTGCTTCTCTTCTAGCTTTCATCCGGAACCATCAGATGACCTAGAGGCCTGCATCACCGAACTCAGGTCAGCTGCCCGATACGGGTAGAGGACGAGTGGGCGGACCAAGTGGAGGAGGCTGAGGAGGAGGAGGAGGCGGAGGCGGAGGAGGAGGGGGAGGCAGAGCACGGGCATCAGCTTCCAGGAGGAGTTGGGTCACAACAGCCTGGTACCAACTATTACAACACACCAGACACACCAAACCAGCTACCACCATTCACACCCCTAAGACCACCAGGCTTACACCTGCCTGCAACACTCCTCAGGGGTGCAATGAGCTACGCTCTTGATTTTTTAAAGTTGTTTTTTACAGTGGAGGTCATGACACAGATTGCACAGCATACCAATGCATATGGTTGGGGTGCTGTGCTGCATAAGCCAACATATGCCAACAAGCATGGCGAGTGGGTAGATACCACAGCAGAGGAGCTCTACAAGCTGGCAGGACTTTTATTGTACATGGGATTAGTAGACGTCAGCCCTACCAGTCGTTACTGGAGCAAAAAGAGCTGTATCATGGTCTGTGGGGACGTTCTTTTATGACACGCGACCGATACAAGGCCTTGATGGCTATGGTCCATATCGTAGACCCTGCTGAAAGTGACTCAGAGATGCTGTCCAAAATCTCCACCTTCATGGCCCACATCAAAGACCGGTGCATGAGTCTTTATCAGCCATTTCAGCAGGTTGCTGTTGATGAACGCATGGTAAAGTCTAAGCATCGCTCTGGAATTCGACAATTTATGCCAAACAAACCAGTAAAGTGGGGAATCAAATTGTGGGTTTTGGCAGACAGTGCCAACGGGTATTCATACGATTTTAATGTGTATATTGGGAAAAGAGCTGGTCATAAAGTGTCTGAAAATGGTTTGGCCTATGACACGGTGATGTGTTCAAGCCTCCAAAGAGGGAGCAAGGAGCTTTTCACACTGTGCACCTACCAAAATTTAGCACTACCAAGCGTAATTGTAAAGTGTGCTATGCGAGGACCAAGAAGGAATACAAAGTATATTCTTTCTGTGATGCACCTCAATGTAAAGTGTATGTGGGTAGATGACGGATAGGCAGCAAATAAACATTTTTTTCACTAAACATTGTTTATGAGGGAAAAAAGGTATATGTGTACGTGGTGCAGCAATTACTCTTTAAAAATATCCAAGTGGACACAATGTTGGTCTAATCATTGATTATTTAGTTACGTTGCTAAAGCAATTTGCTGAAAATATGTCCTTTGGTGTGACGATGGAGTTTTATGAACATTGTTACACTCTTCATATTTATTGCAATTTTTTAAAGTCTTAATTTAATGAGAAATTACCATTGAAGTACTTTTCCCCCATTACATGTCAGATTATTAGAAACATTTCAGGAACAACAGGGATATCTTTCTTTTAAATGTTCATAATTGTCCGAATTGATCCTAACTTTTCAGGGACGATACTTTGTTCTTCCCAAATGCAATATTCATTGTTTGTGAAAAATATTGTTTAGCTCAAACAAACATTTGAGCGTTTAAAACATGTCACACCGTAGGACATTCATGTCACGCTAAAGGACAGAAATGCAAAACTGAGCCAGAAACAAATATATCAACATGATTATTTTGTCTTTTGATCATAATATAATGTTGTAGTCAATATGGACCTACACTTTACACTTATAAGTCTTTGAATCGTCGATTATCAGCCTATCGTAACTCTTGTGGTCATTGAATGTAACCTGCAGAGCTCACAAGACTCATACTGAAGTGTGACCTTGGCATGACCATCACACTTTTGTAGGTATGCTATGACTGTCACACCATTGAACCTGTAGTGTGTAGTGGCCAGTGCCTGTATGGTACAGTATCTCAAGCTGGACAGCACATGTATGCTGTATATTGAGCTCTCCACAGCATACTTTATTCATCTACACTCCTCTACATACTCTCTCACTGATCTTTCCTTCACTGTTACCGTTATATTTTATGGTTTCAAAGCACCATTAATGACATTTTATATCATTTGATAGTATCTAAAATCAATAGCAAATATTCATCAACAATGCATCAAAGTATACATTCCAAAGGCCAATAAAGGAATAAGTAATTTGAATACACAATATTTATCTAGTCAAACAACAAAACAAAAACAATATGTACTACCAGTTGTTTTAAAAGCTATTTCTCAAATATCTAGTCCATTGGTGTGACCTGTTTGTCCTTTGGTGTGATACTCCAAAGTGTCACACCATAGGACTTTTACCATCACACCATAGGACTTTTGAGCTTTTGAGTTAATTTAAAGCCATGTCGCTGCCAACAGAAATACAATTTCACCTTTAGTAAGATGCATTTTCATACATCTACATAAGAAAATATAAAAGATGAAAAATATACACTATTGTCAAAATGTATTTTATGGCTGTCACACCAAAGGACTACAAAACTAATACATCTTGTGGTAGCAAAGTGATTAACTTTTAAATTGATTAACTGAAGAACTCTGAGAGAAACATCTAAAATCCACCCTTGCCATTGGCTTCTTAAAGGGCTAAAAGTGCCCGCACCAACTTTGACATCGTATAACTCCTGAATTACTTAAGCTATGACTAGGAAACTTTGTGACTTTTCCTAAATTGAAGTTGGCTTCAGTGTGATACCAAAAGATTAGGTTTATCATTTTTGTTGTTGCCATGGCAACGGTTTTCTGACAGGTACGTCTGACAGAAAATCACTGATCTGAGTCTCATCAGTGTACCCTCCTTATTGCGTACTACTTATTGTATAGCTATTCCATTACATTAGCATAACTTAACCAAATATAATATTTGCTAAATTAATTATTATAAAATGTTGCTAATTTATGCTAATTTATGCTAATTTGATGACATCATCAAATACCTACTTTTACCTTTCCCAATGCAAATTTCAGCTCAATTTTATTTCTTCTTTTTATTTCTCATTGCTTGTGTGTCTTATGTAGATCATGGCCTGCAAATTTGGTAATAATATATCCTGTTGTTGAGGGCTGAATGCTTGCGGCTATGTTATACGAAACTGAAGCCGCTTTGCCATCTACGACGTGATTTTGTCACACAATTTTTCATATTTTTTTACATTTTCATTAGCATCAGAAACCCTTGTCTACATTTGAAGTGGTCTGATGCACATAATAACTACAATTGATGTGCATTACCCAAGTTAGATGGAAAATACATCACGGTGACATTTTGGGCAATAAAACCAGGAAGTGACGTCATAATGACGTCATAATACCCAATAATGACACCAAACTGATGTCAATCATAGATTTTGGGCTGACGATCATCTCCTCCGAGTTTGGTGGTCATACGACATTCGGTTCCTAAGTTATGAGGTGGGGGCCAAAAGAGCCCCCCCCCCGGTCCCAGGAATGCCAAAAAAGCCCGGTCTGGATAGGGTTAATATGGAGAACAAGGTTTGCCTCAGTCACACCATAGGACAAATGTGACATTTGACTCAAAATTAAGTATACTTATTTAAGCTCTGGATTTATTACACATTACTTTTTCACAACAACGATATTAGTTTAATCATTTAAAGCATTGACAATTTTGAAAGCATGAATTTACTTAATTTTAAGAGCCTGTGACAGCAAAATTTACACGCCACGTCATCTACCCATTTACACTGTACAGCACTTTGGCACAGCCAAGACTATCACAAGGAATTGTGAGACAGTGTGTTTCTTGTAAATGTGTTCTGTTTGGGGAGAGCAGATTGTCACTATTATTATTTTATTTATTAATTTCAGTGTTATTTATCTATGAATATCTATTTATAAATGTACATATTTCTATGAAGCAATCTATGCATTGTTTTTCCATTGTTATTAACAACAACAACAACAACAACAACAACAACAACAACAACAACAACAACAAAAAGGGGGTGGGGGGTGGGGGGGGGTCATCTGTATTCATCCAATTGTCCAATATATCCATTGTCCTGTTTCAATCCAAATAATATCAAATATTTTTTTACAAACAGGAAGCAATAAAGAAATGGTTTATTGCACCAGATTTTGTTGCAATTTTGTATTCACTTCTAGTGCATAGCTAGTCCTTTCTTGTGGTAATGTGAATGTCAGTAAAATAATTCTCGCAGCATTCTAAATTAATATAACTGTTTTTTTTGCACCCATAACTAAATGTATCATTTTGAACAGTATGTCCTAGCCACATAAACTTAATATCTTTATGTAGCACACAAAATTCTGATCATTTGATACACTCTATATTTTTGTCTATCTAGTACAGAAATATGTCAAAAAAAGGATTTATGTCTGGAATTTTCCTTTTTTTAACGGATTTTTGTACAAGTACCAACTGATCTTTGTCAAGATATTTCATTAATGAATGAAAACTATATGCTGAAATGTATATCATTTTGTAGCCCTGGTTCTCCTGATTACAATGGTATGTAGAACACATTTGATGTATGTAACACAACTTAGAAACTCTGAACTGAATTTTATGGAAGGTCTTCATGCAGCTCCACAAAATAGAATCTTTATCATCGTCGCCAAAGGGTTAAGGTGGCTGTTGCAGAGACTTTTGATCAAGACATATGTGTTGTTTGTATTGATATATTTTAGGTGTACTGTCTGTTGTACATCTTGAGGGAATAAATTAACAACATTGTAGCAGGCTTTATTGTAATTGTATTGTATTTTTGTATTGTAATTGTGTGTGTGTGTGTTGGGGGGGCAGGTTTTACTCTAACTACTCTTTGTCATCCAAACTGTAAACTGGAGACACTAGAGTAAGCAACACAGGGTGACACTGTGTGTGTGTGTGTGTGTGTGTGTGTGTGTGTGTGTGTGTGTGTGTGTGTGTGTGTGTGTGTGTGTGTGTGTGTGTGTGTGTGTGTGTGTTGTGTGTGTGTGTGTGTGTGTTGTGTGTGTGTGTGTGTTGGGGGGGGGGGGGTGCATTATCTTCCTTAGCATTACATGTATAATATTTATTGATACTGAGGAGACATGTGCATTTGAGTACCCATAAGGGGTGGTATTATATGTATCATATTAATTTATATACTGAGCGGACATGTGCATTCTAAGTGTCTGTGTGTGCAGTATTATATGTATAATATTTATTGATATACTGAGCGGACATATGCAATCGGGTACCCATAAGGGGTGGTAT
>NW_026945698.1:703934-713934 GCF_034702125.1 Engraulis encrasicolus
TCATGCAAAAAAGGGTCGTTTTTTTCTCCAGGACAAAAGGGCTCAGTCTTGATGGAGCTTGACTGCTTTTACAGAAAGGAGCCCAAGAGTAGCCTGGCCTAGGCTACGTCTTAACCCTTAAATGCATAAGCCATTGGACTCACACTAACGCATAACATGGGTCTAAATAGACCCGCATTTCCAATGTATTTCTGAGCGTTAATCATGTATTCTCTCTCACAACTTCTAAAACCAATACATTTTATCCCATAATTCTTCTAAAAGTAATTACATAGGTGGTCCTTAATTCAAAAAAGTATTTTTTAAAATGTTCTTATATTTTTATTTTACAAATAAACATGAATTTGGAATTAAATCACTAATTTCTAGACGTGGACCGAAAATGGCCCGCATTCATTTCTAATGGAAGTCTAAATCTTTCACTATAATAACTTCCACAATTAATGTATTTTAATAGCTAATGGATTAAAAGTTGTGATTTAGGCTGTTTTTAATGCACAAAATGGGTGTTATTTTTTGTATCTTATATAAATAAACACACAAACAATTTCCCCCATTACTGCAGACATAGCCTAAGTCTGAAGTGTTTCACGTTAGGAACTAAAATATATTTAAAAGGATTCCAGTCAGGAACAAATAAACTGTTTTTGACCACTGCTGACCTATTGGATTTAAGCCTTCTAAGTCATGCATATTTGTGTAATAAGAGACGGTGTGATCGGAGGAGCCCATTAGCCTAAATCAGGGCATGATTAATGTGCATAATTATTAGGCAACTTTGGTTTCCTATGGGAAAATATGCCACAAAAGACATCTAACAAACTCCAAAAATACTATAAACAATTTTGATGTCTTCCAGAGGAGTTTGGCTGTCTTGAAATATTGGTCACATCTGTCTAAAGCACTGTTATAAAGCCATCAGTGTCACATGACATGAGCTCACAAAGTCACTACCAGATTTAGAAGAATTGAAGATGAAACTACCACAAAACTATTACCTGCAGTGCTGTTACAGGTATATTCCAGAACTGAAACCTACATTGAGTGTCCACATAAACATTCTATTCAGCACTCAGAGACATGGCCAAGGTAAAACAGGCTGAAACCTGAAGACCACTCAACAAGAAACTTAGGTC
Organism: Engraulis encrasicolus; assembly: GCF_034702125.1. NCBI lineage: Eukaryota > Metazoa > Chordata > Actinopteri > Clupeiformes > Engraulidae > Engraulis > Engraulis encrasicolus. The sequence continues at coordinate 705,071 of NW_026945698.1, forward strand.
AAGACTGGGTCAAGAAATGTCTTTAGACAGTTTTTTCAATGGCTTTATGAACTAGTGAAGGTGACTGTTAATGGACCAGGTAGATGAGTCTATGGCTAGATCAGCAATGTGCACACTTACATGAGTTCCTGAGTTCCACTCAAATGCCAGCAAAGTACAGCATAAATACCATGGTCTTCAAAAGATGCAAATGTCTTCCTCTCAATGATCCAGCCATGGGCTCATCCACCCTGTCTGTCAAGAGTCACTTTCCCAAGTCCATATAGGCCTAACTTTGAAAACTCTGTCCCCAGGTATTTTTGACCCAGTCTTGAATTAATTAACTTGTCTAGTGTCATCCCTTCTTACCTTGGCCATATCTCTGAGTGCTCAATGCCCTGTTCTTCTGGACACTTGGTGTAGGTTTCTGTTGTGTAATATTATAGGAATGCAGGGTAATACTTTTTTGTAGCTTTAAATTCTTCTCAATTTTTGGCAGTGAAATTTCTTACGACACTGATGACTTTGGAATGATGCATTTCATAATTCTGTGGTAAAGTGACCAATGTCTTGCCAATTTCACAACAGCCACATCCCTCTAGACTTCAAAATTGTTAATCGACTTTTCAGAGTTTGTTAGATCTATGTTGTGGCCCATTTTCCAAGAAGACAACAAAGTTGCCTAATAATTATGCACACCTGATATAAGGTGTTGTGTACCTTCGACCACAGCCCCATATTTTTATACAAATATGCATGGCCTGGAATGCTTAAATCCGATCAAGTCAAAAGTTCATATCAAGTTCATATAGATTCCTGTTGGAAAATAAGCATAAAAAGACAATATGGTCAAAAAACATGTTTGCCTAATAATTCTGTATATAAAAAATGAATGCGGATCATTTTTGACCCCTGTGTGTAAATATCATATTGTAAGAGCCATAATGCAGAAAAGATATAATATGCTTGAATGTATGTACATTTCATAGTTGCTATTTATATTTGCTATTTGTATTTTATTTCATTCTTAATCCATGCCATTGTGTATTTCGTAATTCTAAGAAAATGATTATTGATATAAATAATTAATGATGACGCTCCTTTAGAGTGACGTAACAGAACGTGCAGCCAGTTTAGTGAGAGCTGCGTAAGGCACGGGAGCATAAATGTTTTCGGTAACACTTTATAATAATGTTCCTTAGTAAAGACTCAGTAAATAATTAACTAATGGTGAATAAAACATTAACAAATGTTTTTATTATTAACTAAGCTTTATTAATGCTTTATAAAATATCTACAAATGATATCTGCAAGATTTTACACACCTTATAACAGAATATTTTATTCATTTACAAGCAACTTGTAAATGTTTGATAAATGTAAAATATTAACATAGCATTTCCTAGTCATTTACAAGCATTTCTTTACATTTCCTAGTCATTTACAAACGTTTGTTAATGTTTTATTCATCAATAGTTAATTATTTATTAAGTCTCTATAATGCTTTTTTTGCATCCACTATTCTAAAGTGTTACCAAGTTTTCTTACCGTACGTGCGCCATGCGCCTTGTGATTTGTAACCTTTTTATTTCATATAAAGACACCTAAACTTTAAGAACTTGTCATGTCGTGCGCGTGAAGAAATTACTGTGTCTGCAGCTCTAAGTGGTATTTTGGAAACTGAAGAAAGATTGCCACTACATTTAGTAAGAAAACTGCTCACGGATGGACCATGAGAGACTGAAAACCGAACTTTTTGGATGCTAACAAAGGAGCCAACCAGCAGTTAACACCTCTGAACGGTCTGCCAGATTGGAGCATCACTCTGCAGAGGATTCACTCAAAGCAAACGAGGTGGTAAGCCTTCCGAATTAACATATGAAAAAGGACAGTCTCTGGAAATGTCAAAGGACGAATTGCCATTAAAGATCGTTTTGCTAAATGGAAGGAATCCACATACTGTGCTAGTTTGGAGCTAAGTGAAGCCAAGAAGCTAACGCTAGCTAGCTGCTGAATGACTTGCAGTTTTGAGCCAAGAAGCTAATGCTATTAGCTACCCAATGACTTGCAGATTCATGCTAACTTGTTAATGGAAGCCTGAAACCGAAAATTACTGAAAGCTCCGTGTGTTTTGGATATTGTGAAGCATTTATTGGAGGAAGAAAGGTGTTAGTTGGAATACTTTGATTCATATGCACACAGTTTGCGCACAGCTTTATTGAGTAAAGAAATATGGCAGAAGGCAATGTTGAAACAGTTGGCACTGATGAATCAGACACCAAACGGACAGTCAAGTTAACTGAGAAGGCAATTGAGGAAAAACTGCACAGATTACTTGGCACCAGAAGAGGATATCTATCTCGACTCACAACTCTAAGGAGGGAAGTTACCAGTTTAATCACATTAGCTGATAATTTGCCAACAGTGAAAGAAATAATGCAGGACGAATTTAATCCAGTTCTCCAAGATTTTATTGAAATCACTGAACAAGTAGGTGAACTTTTACCTGAAGATGAGAAAGAGGCAGATATTAACAACTGGTTTGAGCCTAAACTTATTGTTATCAGACAGTTTACTGAAGAAACTGAAATTTGGATGGAGCAGGAAACATTATGCTTACAACAAGCAAATCAAGAAACACAAGATGAGGAGGAGATACATCCTGATGATAGTGTGTCACAAATGAGCCACAAGTCCAATAGACCAGTGACCAAGAAGGGTTCACATGCTGGCCGCTCAACTGTCGTGTCTTCTTGTGCATCAGCTCGTGCTATTGAAGAGGCCAAGCTCTCTGGTCTAGTAGAGCGTGCTGCTATTCTGGAAAAGAAACAAGAGCTAGAAATGGAAGAAGTACGCATCAAAGCGGCTAAAGAAAAGTTGGATCTAGATGCAGCTATCGCAGAAAAAAGAACAAAAGTCAAAATACTGAAACAGTATGAGAAATCAGAGGATGGCATGAGTAGCTACATGCACTCTCGTCCAGCAGGTGGCGCAAGAGTGAAGGAAGAGGAAAATCCTGTCCCTCTCACCCAGAGCAGGCCTTCTTATAGAAGCCAGTTCAGGCCATTGCAAGATGCAAGACGTCAGGTTGCAACAGTAAACACTGCAGGGCAACAGAATGATGGAAGCATGAGTGGTCTTCTGAAGGTAATGGAAAACCAAAACGCTATTACAGAGATGCTTGTTAAGCAACAGCGCTGCGCTCAGCTTCCTGACAAAGAAGTAACAGTGTTCAAGGGCGATCCACTTACTTATAGATCTTTCACTAGAGCTTTCGAACAAGCTATTGAACAGAAGACGGACAGTGAACAAGACAAGTTGTACTACTTACTACAGTTTACTGCAGGAGAACCACAGGAGCTTGTTCGAAGCTGCGAACACAGGCCATCACACAAGGGTTTCAAAGAAGCCAAAGAACTCCTAAAGAAACATTATGGAGATGAGTTGGTGATTGCAAGCGCTTACATCGATAAAGCTTTAAAGTGGGCACCAATCAAGGCTGAAGACGGAAAAGCACTTAAGACCTATGCCTTATTCCTAACTGGTTGTTGCAACACGATGCAAGATGTGGAGCTGATGGAGGAAATGGACAATCCTACAAATATGAGGATGGTGGTATCCAAACTGCCTTTCAAGATGCGAGACAGTTGGCGCAATGAAGCATTTAAAATCAAGGAGAAGAGAGGGCTCAGAGCTAGATTTGCTGACCTCGTCGCCTTCATTGACCGACAGTCTAAGGTAGCCACGGATCCACTCTTTGGAGACCTCCAAGGCACAAACCCACCACCAGCAGGAAAAGGTAAGGACAATGTGAAAGTGGTTAAGAGTGGAGCAAAAGGAGCAAGCTTCGCAACCAATGTGGCGGTGGAAAAGAAAAGTGTAACTGCAACACCGAAGCAAGCAAGCTCATCCAAGACAGGAACTTCTTTTGAAACTCCATGTATTTTTTGTCAAGGAAACCACACCTTGGAAACTTGTAACAAAATCAAAGAGAAAACGAAACAGGGACGTATTGACTTTTTAAAGTCAAAGGGACTGTGTTTCGGGTGTTTGAGACAAGGTCATATAAGCCAGAACTGTAAGAACAAGACAGTATGCAAACAGTGCTCACGAAAACACCCAGACATTCTTCATCAGAACGAAGGAGCGAAGAATGCAACTTCTGTGCCGGAACAGGGTGATATTCAGAAGGAAGAGACGTCTGCGACTCCAAGTCCTGTTAAGAAAGAAATGTGTGGCTACACTGGGGCCGGAGAAACAGACTGTCTACTACCTGTAATTCCTGTGAAGGTGAAGTCCCGCAGCAGTGGAAGATCCGTAGAGACCTACGCATTTATGGACCCTGGGAGTACAGCCACGTTCTGTACGGAGGACCTTAGAAAGAGGCTGAATGAGAAGGGAAAGCCAATTCAAATCTCCTTGAACACAATGGGTCAGAGCGAAGCAGATGAACAAAAAGTGATCAACAGCTACCTGCTCACAGACCTTGAGGTGTGTAGTCTTGATGGAGAAGAGTACTTGCGGCTACCCCAAGTTTTCACTCACAGCAACATCCCTGTGCAGAGAAAGAACATCCCCAGTCAGCAACATCTACAGAAATGGTCGTACCTGAATGAGGTGATTCTCCCGCGTATCGATGCAAGTGTGGGCCTTCTCATTGGCGCCAACCACTCTAAAGCAATGGAGCCGTCGCATGTAATTAACAGCCAAGAGGAAGGACCCTCTGCTGTAAAGACACCTCTCGGCTGGATGGTGTATGGTACAGTGATGAATGAAAAACCACTGGCTGAAGTCAAGACAACCTCTTACAGTGTAAACCGAATTGCAGTCGAGGAAGTAGAACAGCTCCTTATCAAGCAATATAACACAGATTTTCCAGAACGTCAATATGATGATAAAGAGGAAATGTCACAAGAGGACAAGTTGTTCATGGAATCAGTGCAAAGCACAACCAAGTTCACTGATGGACATTACAGTGTGGGGCTCCCTCTGAGAGACAAGGGTGTGAAAATGCCCAACAACCGCTGTGTGGCCGAACAGCGAGCTTCTGGTCTAAAGAGAAAGCTGGTGAAGAACCAAAAGTTTCTGGAGGACTACAAAGGGTTCATGGAGAGCATCCTTGAAAAAGGCTACGCCATGGAAGTTCCTCAAGATCAGCTCGCTCGTGACGACAACAGGGTTTGGTATGTCCCACACCACGGGGTATACCACCCGAAGAAAAAGAAAATACGGGTTGTTTTCGATTGCAACGCCAGCTTCCAGGATGTGTCGCTCAATGGTCAGCTGATGCAGGGACCTGACCTAACCAACACGCTCATTGGTGCCTTAGTGAGGTTTCGAGAAGAACCGATAGCTGTGATGGCGGACATAGAGTCCATGTTTTATCAGGTGCGAGTCCCAGAGACAGATGCTGACCTGTTGCGGTTTCTGTGGTGGCCGGCTGGTGATCTTAGCGCACCTGTGAAAGAATACAGGATGATGGTGCATCTTTTTGGAGCGACGTCTTCCCCTAGTGTTGCGTCCTATGCGCTACGACGAACAGCAGAAGATCTAAGAGGCACCACAGCCCCGGAAGCCGTGGAAGCAGTGGAAACAGTTCTACGTAATTTTTATGTAGACGACTGTCTGAAGTCGGTGGCAACGGAGGAGGAAGCAGTCTTCTTGGTGAAGAATCTTCGAAACCTGTGCGCTGAAGGGGGTTTTACCCTCGCCAAGTGGGTCAGCAACAGCAGAAGAGTCTTGTCTTCCATTCCTGAAGAACTCCGAGCCACTGAGTTGAGAGACCTCGACCTCACACAGGACATTCTGCCCACAGAACGAGCTCTCGGTGTACAATGGTGTACAGAGGATGATGTGTTCACATACAGCTTCCAGCCACAGGACAAGCCCAAGACAAGACGAGGTGTTCTTTCTGTCGTAAATTCCACCTACGACCCTCTTGGCTTCCTGGCACCATTGATACTCCCTGCTAAGCTTCTCCTGAGGGACCTGTGCAAAGAAAAGGTAGGATGGGATGAAGAGATCGGTGACTCAAGAACAGAACAGTGGAGTAGGTGGCTGGAAGATCTCAGTCTCCTCTCGGGCTTCAGCATCAGAAGATGTGTCAAACCTCAGGCCTTTGGAACCACAGTCGTTGCCAGGTTACACCATTTTTCTGATGCGAGCGAGGTTGCCTATGGCACGGCATCTTACCTCGTTCTGGAGAATGACCAAGGCAGAATCCACTGTTCCCTGATAATGGGGAAGTCTAGAGTGTCCCCACTCAAGCAGATCACCGTGCCAAGGCTGGAGTTGACAGCAGCTGTGGTTGCAGTCAAGGTGGATAGGATGCTGCAAGAGGAAATGCAGATACCACTTCAGCCATCAATCTTCTGGACTGACAGCACGACGGTTCTGAAGTACATCGAGAGTGAGACAGCCCGGTACAAGACCTTCGTGGCAAATAGAATCACACTCATACGAGAGGCCACTAAACCATCTCAGTGGAGGTACGTCAGGACGTCGCAGAACCCGGCTGACAAGTCAACCAGGGGCATGAAAGCCAAAATGTTAATGGAGGATAAAGACTGGATAAATGGCCCAGAATTCCTGTCACAGCCAGAAAGTGAATGGCCACAAAGACCAGACAACCTGAATCAGAACATGCAGAATGACCCTGAGGTGAAAAGTGTCACAGTAAACACCATCACAACGGAAGAAAAGCTTGATTGTATGAACAAGTTACTTGATTACTATGACAGTTGGGACCGACTGAAGAGGGCGACTGCATGGATTCTGGAAGTTAGAGAACTATTGATCAACCTGAAAAACAAAAGAAAAGAGTTTCAAAGTGAGATCAGTCAAACAGAAAAGGATCCAGTGAAGCAGAAGCTGCTTGTGCAACAAAGCATGGAAAGGTACAGGAGTACCATGGAAAAGAAAGCACTTACCTTGGAACAGCTGACAACGGCAGAAGCAGAAATCATCCGGTACAGCCAAGCCCAAAGCTTTCCTGAGGAGATTGATGCACTCTGCAATAGTAAGCCTGTCAAGATAAGCAGCAAGCTGCAAAACCTCGATCCCATGTTGAAAGATGGCATTCTGAGGGTAGGAGGACGGCTATCTAAATCTGCCATGCCATGGGACACAAAACATCCTGTGATACTGTCCAAACATTCAAGAGTTGCAACTCTCATCCTGAGTGACATTCATGAGCAAATAGGTCACTGTGGGCGCAACTACATGTTAGCTCAGTTGAGAGGAAAGTTTTGGATCCCACAAGCACCCTCCGCCATTAGAAAGCTCATATCCAAATGCACAGTTTGCAGAAGACGACGAGAACGAGCTGGTGAACAGAAAATGGCACCTCTGCCGGAAGATCGTCTTGTACCAGACAAGCCACCATTCACCAATGTTGGAATTGATTTCTTCGGCCCTTTTGACGTGAAACGGGGCCGGGGCACTGTCAAAAGGTATGGCGTGATGTTTACCTGCCTCACCATCAGGGCAGTGCACCTCGAGGTGGCTGACAGTCTGGACACAAGTGCCTGTATCAATGTCCTTCGTCGCTTTATAAGCAGAAGAGGACAGGTGTCCATAATGCGATCCGACAATGGCACCAATTTTGTTGGTGCCGAAAAGGAATTGAGAGAGGCACTGGAAAACCTGAACCAATCAGACATTGAGAAAACAATGCAAAAGAAAGGCATCAAGTGGATTTTCAATAGTCCCGCGGCATCTCATCAAGGAGGGACTTGGGAGCGGCAGATCCGTTCAGTTCGTAGGATTCTTAGCGCTCTGCTTAAGGAAAGGACCCTCACCGACGACAGCCTTCAAACGCTTCTTTGTGAGGTTGAAAGCATAATAAATGGCCGACCCATAACCAGCGTGTCAAATGATCCACACGACTTAGAACCTCTGACCCCCAACCACCTATTGTTGATGAAGACCCAACCTAACCTGCCACCAGGAATCTTCAACCAGGATGATCTATACGCAAGAAAGCGCTGGAGGCAAGTACAATATCTTGCGGATCTATTCTGGCGCAGATGGACTCGCGAATACCTCCCACTCCTCCAGGAACGCCAGAAGTGGACGAGACAAAAAAGGAACTTTGAACCTGGAGACGTGGTGCTCGTAGTTGACAGTTCATCGCCACGCAACACATGGACCATGGGAAGAATAGTACAAGTCCTACCTGACTCCAGTGGAACTGTGCGGCGTGTGAAGTTGCAAACAAAAAGCAACATCCTGGAGAGATCTATACATAAGCTGTGCTTACTGCAAGAAGCGACATGAAGAGAAATGAGAAAAAAGACTTTTTATTTAAAGACTGTTTATTTGTTGTTCACTGATAATCTTGATTTGATGGCTCTTAGTTTAATTTAATTGATAATTGCGTAATCTTACAGTATACCCAATTAGGGGCCGGATATGTAAGAGCCATAATGCAGAAAAGATATAATATGCTTGAATGTATGTACATTTCATAGTTGCTATTTATATTTGCTATTTGTATTTTATTTCATTCTTAATCCATGCCATTGTGTATTTCGTAATTCTAAGAAAATGATTATTGATATAAATAATTAATGATGACGCTCCTTTAGAGTGACGTAACTGAGAACGTGCAGCCAGTTTAGTGAGAGCTGCGTAAGGCACGGGAGCATAAAGTTTTCTTACCGTACGGGCGCCATGCGCCTTGTGATTTGTAACCTTTTGATTTCATATAAAGACACCTAAACTTTAAGAACTTGTCATGTCGTGCGCGTGAAGAAATTACTGTGTCTGCAGCTCTAAGTGGTATTTTGGAAACTGAAGAAAGATTGCCACTACACATATAATTCTATCAAAAGATGTCTATTTCAAAGAATAACCATAAAGTATTTGAATTAAGTATTAATGTT
>NW_026945698.1:718934-738934 GCF_034702125.1 Engraulis encrasicolus
GTTTTTGTTAGAAGAATTTGTTTGCATGCAGTATTCAATATCAGGTGAATATTGAAGGCACACAAGTTCATATTGGCACCAGACAACCGTGTGGTTCTTGTCACATTGTTGCGATCTAAATCAGCTGCTTGCATCATTGTAATAATATCCCACTGCAATGCTAACAAGTGGATTGCAGGTCAATAGCAGTGATTTCAACAATTATGGTTTGAATGCTTATACACAATGTTCAGTACTTGTAAAGCTTGTCATCACATTGATGCAGGTGTGATGATGGAAGCCGAAAGGAAGCTTTGCAGCATGCAAAATCGTTCAGATATGGTGGAGGATTGGGGGCGGGGCACAGTTCTACAGTCAGGGTACCTCTGTCGTGGTGACTGTTGGTGGGGGTGGGACTGTTTTATGGTCGCATAGGAAAGTAAAAGTTGATTAGAGATGACACATAGGAGGAGACAGTTTGTAAAGAGGTATCCTGATTGTAGAACTTCCCACCCCCCATCATCCTCCCCTGACCGAAGTGCCCTGAGCATGGTGGTGGTATGCTTACTGAAATCAGCTCCTATGTAGTTCATCAAGATATTCCTCATTGAACTGCCAATGAAGGAAGATTGTACTCAACAATATGAGTGCAGACACCTAATGCATCATCATTGACAATGGCAAGCTACCTTGTAAAGCCAACTCATAAGATGCCACTGGTGATTGAAAGTTAAGTGTGTACAAAATGTTTTGTCAGAGCATTGAAAGTTCCTGACTTTTTACATTCATTTCATATTTTTTTCAAATATCAAATCACCATCAGCAATAACAACAATAGTCTAGGTTATATAGATTATTTTATTCCTGCTTTATTGGATTAAGGAAATCATATTAACGCCTTGTTTTATTTCCAGTTTGTTTTTTTTAATGACTTCTCTCAACCATCTTGAATTTATTGCTAACGTAGCGCTGGTGAGAACATGTTGCGTAGTCACTTGATCATCTGGCCGATAGTACTCTTAAAAAGATGAGGCCAGAATCCCAGAAAAAAAATCAGAAATACTGAGCTGAACAAGCAGGGGTGTTAACAGCTTTGGCTGTGCCCGGGATAAAGTCGTCTGAAGAGACCCCTTCCCAATACATGCAATGTAATGAGTACCCAATCTTGATTCCCCCATGTCCTTGGCCCAGAACAATTTACCACTTCCGCTTCCCTCGGCATTATTTGATCACAGGCTTATGTCACACAGCAATACGCTTTACGATCATTAAAAGAAATGAGGCAAAACACCATTCTATGTTTTTGCTATGTTGTTAATAAAAATATCCTCTTCCAGACACAACAAAAAACAAGTTCACAGCTGGTGTCATACTTTGTAGGTATTGCTCTAAAAAATGGTGGGTTTTTTTTTCATGACGCCACTTTGGATGGATTTGAGGGATGCATGCCACACTGCATTGAGATTTGAAAAGGCATTATAGAAATAAAGGGGCCAAAACACCATCCCAATTTTTAGATATGTTGTTAATAAGAATATCCTCTTCCAGAAACAACAAACAGCAAGTTCACAACCGCTGTCATATATTGGAAATATTGCTCCAAACAATGGTGTATTGTTTCCTTCACATGATGCTGACTTCCTGGAACTATTTTGGAACTATGCCATTGGCTCCATGAGCCGCCATCTTTGTGTGAAAATGGTACACAAAAATCAAGGGGATTGGCCACCTTCTTAGGATGGAATTGAGGGTTAAGTCAGAAATACTGAAATACTGAGCTGAACAAGTATAAAATCACCTATTTGGTATTAGAGATTTTAGGTTTTAGTGTACACTGACTTGGCTATTCATTTTAGGTGTAGTAAACCCAATTTTTCTAAGGTAACAGGGCTTCTAAGGTACACCTGCATGTCACACAGGAATTAGTTTTTAAAATTCATTATAAAAATAATGGGGCAAAACACCATCCCAATTTTTAGATATGTTATGAATAATAATATTATCTTTCAGACACCAAACAGCAAGTTCACAACTGGTGTCATAGATTGGGAATATTGCTCCAAATAATGGTATAAATTATTTTTTGCCCATCTTTTGACCTCTGCATCTCAACAACCATTGGACCCTTATATTAAATATGATGTGATGTGAAAGTCATGGCACATATCTGACCATGTACCAAGGATGAACCTTGAATGTTGAAATTTGAGGTTTTTATGGACATCTGAAAACCCTTGCCATTTTAATTTCAAAGAAAAGTAGAGGGCCAGCATTAAGGTGTAATTTGACATACAGTGCTGCAAATTGTAATGTATGCTCGTCAGGTCTATGACTCTTAGCCCTGAAAAAATAATGGACCTACCACAAATAGTTTTGGAGATAATTAAGTCTGAATATGGTCACTCAGGCAGTGACACCAAATCAGGGGGAGGGGGTGTCCTTAGTTACAGATTTGTTGTGGAAAAAGTATGCACAGCTGAAATCTGCAATGGTGGATATGTTCTATTGGATGTTTAAGCCATCACATATATTTTTTTCAAGCAAATCCGAGGGGGTCGAGTGGGGACCATTTGCTGATTCCAGCTGGAATGACCCACAAGGCTGTACCCATGCTTGTCCAGGAAACGACTTTCTCAAAATCAGCAGTTTTTTTTTTCATTCAGACAGAAGCACAAATACCTCCCCAACCTTGTTGTGGCAAAGATTGAGCACTAAAATGTACAACAGTCAGTCAATAAAATATGAAACTTCCTTCAAAGTTGACACTCTTGTTTACCCAAACTTTTTCCCCCAAAGAAATTATGAATGGCCCCTTTATTGAACCACCCACTGTTTGCAAACCCATGTGAATTTTTTATTCAAACTTTTGTATGTGGCACGACAGCCTTTAATGAATTCACTCCTGTAAAATCAGCATCAGTATGTTCCTAACTAAACGTTGAATGCAACTGTATGCAATTCACTTCAAAACCTAAAATCAGAAAATTTCCTGAGAATAATAAAATAATCAGCAAATTCAGGCGAGACATGGCAGGCAAAAACATTGATTTTTCATGACATGACCAATTTCGAGATTTTAAGCTAGATCACATCCTTAACATGTATTCTTTCAAACTGCCATAAATAAAATACGCATATTGCACTATAAACGTCTATTTTAATGCGATTTGTGCACTTGCGCCATTGAAATTTCGCCGAACTTCCGCGATTTCCTTTAGGCGCGACTATCACGAAGTCGTCCCTCCCCTTCTTTCTACTGCAGGAAACTCAGAGCCATAGAAAACTACGATATAAGGGAATTCCATATAAGGGTAATCTATTTTTTTCTAGCCACAGCCAATCGTGAAAGCTGTCAGGGCATTTAAAGATTGTTGTGAAAGCTGATTGCCTGGTTCTGATATCCGATAATGCGATTGGTTTTGACACCGCGCGTCACTTTGACACTTCCTCCTTTAGTTTTCGCGGGGCATTTAAAAAATCCAAACAAAATGCCTCCGAAAGGAAACTTTTCAAGAACAAGTCAATTGGCAGCTGCTCGTACAAAACGAGTCGGACATGAACTTCCATCTGACACATCTTCGCGTCGGAGTGCCTCCGAGCGCAAGTTGGCATTGTGCCAACATGATGATTTAGACCACGGTGATATGGCCACGCAGCAGTGGCTTCTCTTTCATATTGCGCAGCTGAACGAGATCATCCAAGACCTAATCTGTCCGCATTGCGCTGCCTCCGGATGGGAGGATCACAATTGATCCTAAAAACCAAGGCTTTTGTAGCAGTGTCATGTTAGAATGCCATAGCTGCGGTGACAACAATGCCTTTAGACGCAGTGTGTATACTTCGCCTCGGCTTCAGGGCGAGACCAGGGGGGATGTCGCGTTTGACGTGAATACAAGAATGGTTCCTCTTAGCGCATGAACTGGGGCTGGGGTATGCAGCACTGAAGAAGATGAGCAAGGTGCTAGGGATTCCTGGTTTCCATCTAAAATAATCGTACCAGAGGCATGACAGGAGAGTGACAGGTAGCCTATGGAAAAAAAATAGGGTACAGTTAGGATATTGTTACTAGTGTAGGCTAAAGGCTGCACAAATAAGGTGGCCATGGTTCTTGTGGTTTTTAATTCATATGTAGGTTCTAGGCTTATTCAGTTATGTATACAGTAACGAAATGCATATTTTGGAGTAAGGTTTGGTTTAAATAAAGTGTCATCATTCACTGTGTTGTTGGTCAATTTTACTTTTGCAGTGCAACTTTTCATTTTCACTTCAGTGGCAGACAAAGAGGGACTAGAAATTAAATTGTCATATCAAATTATGTCCAAAGGACATGGGTGAGAGGTGCAAGAGATGGGGAAATGTCTCTCACATGAGCGTGCATGCGCGCGCGCTCTCTCTCTCTCTCTTCTATCTCTCTCTCTCTCTCTCTCTCTCTCTCTCTCTCTGTCTCTCTCTCTCTTTGCTTGTTAGACTATGCTTTTTATATGGGCAGGTGTAATTTCTGGCCAAACAGTAACTGGGTTCTAGCAGATCTCATTGCTTCAAACTTCAATTTAACCCCTCCACTCCAAACTCAATTGGTGCCAAGCAGTGTCATCTTCAGGCCCTTTGTATGAAATGAATAGCCTACCTAGGTAGGACCATGCCTCATGCCACTAAAGTGAAATGTGTAGTGTATCAGTAAAATCCAACAGAGGGAACTATTACTGATACAATTTACATTTCATTTTAGTGGCAGAAATTGAGAGAGGCATGGAGTCACTACAAAAAACCAGGGAGCTGATAAGACAGGCCTATGCTGATGTTAATGTGGAGGTGGCAGAGCAGCTGAAGAATGAAGCAGATGCTGTCATTAACATTAGTGTCTCCTTTGATGGCACTTGGCAAAAGAGGGGATTCACCTCTCACTGTGGCATTGGTGTCTGCATAGACATTCTTACTGGCCTAGTGATAGATTATGAGGTGCTGTCCTCCTACTGCCACTCCTGTGCCATAAAAGAAAATGCAAAGAATGAGGGCAAGATGACAGAGCAGGAGCTGACCAGCTGGAGGGAGACACACAGTGACTGCTCCAAAAACTTCACTGGCTCCAGCAAGGCAATGGAGCAGGAAGCAGCAAAGAGAATGTGGGCCAGATCTGTCTCTCGTCACCAAATGAGATACACCGAGATGCTATCCGATGGGGACAGTGCTGCTTTCAGAGAGGTGACGTCCCTTAACCCATACCCTGGCCATGAAATTGTGAAGCTTGAATGCATTAACCATGCACACAAGCGTATGGGCACAGCACTGCGGAAGCTGTGCACAGAAAAGAGGTTGGGGGGCAAGGGTGTGGGAAAGCTAACAGCAAACAAATGCAAAACACTCCAGAATTACTACAGAGGGGCCATTCTTAACAATCAAGGGTCATTGGAGAAAATGAAGGCAGAGATTTGGGCGGGTCTACTGCACTCCATGTCAACAGATGAAAATCCACTCCACACAAGGTGCAGTCCAACGTGGTGTTGGTACCGCAGGGCAGAGGAGAGTAGTAGAACCCCAGAGAGCCACAAGGGACACTCTGCTAACTTTTTGTCGAAGGAGGTGGGGCAGCAGCTCCCAGTCTACCACCGCATGTCAAGAGACAGCCTGCTGCAAAGGATGCAGCATGGTGGCACGCAGAATGCAAACGAATGTTTGAACTCTGTAATTTGGGCCCGCTGTCCGAAAACAGTGTTTGTGGGTCGGAGCAGGCTGGCGGCAGCTGCGAGTATGGCCATAGCCACTTTTAATGAGGGGGCCTCAGCCATGCTGTCGGTCATGGAGAGGCTGTGGCTTGAGAGCACCGTCATCACGCTGAGTGAAATGTCGGCCTCCGACACAGTCAGAGTGGCAAAGGCAGAGGCTACTCTGAATGCATCATCCAAGCGTAAGCGCAAGGTTGTCAGTTCAGCAAAAAAAATAAAAAGACACCAGCAGGAACTGAAAGAGGGGCCCACATATGGTGCTGGGATGAGCTAATATGTTATTATTAAAGTGATTCATTGACAGTGTTGTGTTCCCAAGTTGTTGCACAGGCATGTTATAGTTTGGTTTGTCACTGCTTGTTTGTTATTGTCTGTTTGTTTACTTCATAAATTGCTATCCTGCGCCCAATATTTGTTCCAGCCATTCACTGAACCAGTTGTTAAGTAAAATAGCATTCTTGAAGTGCACATATATGGACCAAAACAGGTGATTTCACTTCACAATGGTGCAGTGAATGGGTGGAAGAGATAGGGGGTACAGGATTACAACCTCGAAAGCCAGATCACTGATGATGGTGCACTGTACATGCCATGTTGATACCATTTATGATAAAATAAAAAATATTCACCTGTTATAAATGTAATAGAGTAATCAGTTTTAGTGTAATACATGCATATCTTCATCCTGCATTCATCCTAATGCCATTTTTTAATGTATGTTGTGACTTTTAACAGAAATTGTGAAGTCAAATTGGGTTTGTATGTGTTTGGTTTTAAATTCCACTAAGAAAAATACACGGGGGGAAAACATAGAAAAAATGGGTGGTATTTAAGCTGTACCAAGTACCAAGCGAGTTAGCTGATTAGTTAGAGCAGCGCGATGTGGCTGATCAGCGTCAGCTGCGCTCGTTTGTACTGATCTGGTCTGCGCGCCAAATTCAAGCGCAGGTGGTTTAATTAGGCTGCTCAGCTCAGTTTGGGGAAACGCTGCTGAAAACCACATGTACAAAATTGCCGTGCTTGGTTAACAGTTTGAAGATATTGTGCATACGTGACTCTGGAGACTGGGGAGGCAACCGGTAAGAGATTGTTTGTATTTTAGATGTTTAGTGAACTGGCGCTCAATTGCGTTCAGTTTGTTTGCTGTAGTGTCCGATGTTTGCGCATGTGTTTGCAACCATTGTCGAGCTATTGTTTAATGTGAAAAGTAAATGTAGTCTTAAACAGCCGGGCACACATTCGCTCTGTTTATGGTGCTCGCAGTGCAGTGGCTGTGGATTGTTTAAAGCCACGCTGCCCAATCGGCCGTTGGGTCGATAGTTTATAGTGCAGTCAATTATGCTAAAAAAATGTCACTCAGGTAAATCAAATGCGTGCTCTCTTGTAGCTTTTATACAACATCTTAAATTCATATTGCTGGTTTCTGGGTTTACTGTTGACATATTGCAGAGTTTATTTTGGTATATTTATTACAAGCACATTTGCACATTTCATATTAATGTTGGCTTTCTTGCACAGAATTGTATTTTGTATTTTGCACATGAGCAGTGCGTGTTAACTATACTAAACATCTTGTCTTGTCTACTGTTTAGGTTTTTTACCTAATGGGCTGACCTGCTACTACCACGAATTGTTCCTCCTGCTAACAAACTCAACTCAATGAACTTGTGGCCCGAATTTAAATACAAAGAGAAAAAAGGAAAAGTCAAAAGGAAACAACTCTTGTCTTGTCTAGTCCTTTGAGTGGAATCCAGTGCACCTTCAAACTCCACCAGAAGTCACTTCCTTTTTCGAGTTGGGGAAAATGCACAAATCAAAATAACCACATGAAAAATCCAAGCAAACCCAGAACAACTTGACAGAAATCTATGGATTTTTCCTATACAAATCTTTAACGGCCATTTTCTCAAAATGAGGTTTTCCTCATACTCAAAGGCCTAAAACTCCACTTCTGTATGACTTACATACACCAAACTTTCTGGTCCTATTCCTGACTGTATTTGGAAGATTCTGTCACAGGATTTTGTTGTTATATCCTTATTTCCTCTTAAAATGAGGCGAAAAATCACATTTTCAGGGCTAATAGCAGTTTTTAAAGATTTTCTGGGAAACAAAATGAGATATCCATGAACCCCTGTGACAAAATCTTTTAAATTGCTGTAATAACACAATGAAAAAAAGAATTTTGAGTCTGACTCTTCCACATGTCAAGTTTTACACTTTTGAATATATATGCAAATTAGCGCATAATTAATTAGACATAGCCTAATTACCATATTTAAATATAAGATTTCAGAAAACTTCCAATACATTTTTTTTCTCCTATATGTATGAGTAATCCACTGGAAAAGTTTCATGGTGATATCTGCAAGTTAATTTTTTTAGCCTATTCACCTTTAGTGTCTCGCCTTAAATCAATGAAATAATAAAATATGATGAACTCAGTGAAACAATTAGGTGTGCAGTATACCCCTAACCTGTCTTACTTGCAGAAGTGGTCACTAACTAATGTCCATAATGTCCATGACGCCATCTTGTTGTTGCCAGACAAGTCTCTCTCTCTCTCTCTTGCCCATCGCTCTGTCTCTCTCTCCAGTGAAACCTGTTGGAAACTCACTCAGTCCTCGTAGCTACCCTTATGGGCAGCTGTCGTTGCTCCTGTAGATCCATTCTTTGCATGTGTCCATAGCATACCCTCCAGGTGAGGACCATCCGAGCCTTGGAAACACTCAGACAACCATCTGCGGAGAAGGCATCACGAGACACCCCCTACAACTCATCAGGTCCAACTGACCTCAGCTCCTTGAACTCTGTCCATCGTCCATCCTGGAACGTCTCCTGACGCCCCTTTGTCACTTGAAACAACTCAGTCCACTTTCAATCAGAAAGAAACACCGTCCATTAATCCACAAAACTTTCAAAACAACAGTCGTTGATCCTCCGTAAACAGCAACAGATCATCTCAGCAGAGACAACCCTTTGATGACCTCAGTCCAACTGTCCATGATGAACTTTTCCCTCACTTGAGAGACAGCTCTGTCCTTGAGAGAGATTCCCAGAGAGGCAGAGAGATCATCCACTGGCAACCTTCCATGTCCTCTTCGACCACTCCTCAATTTCACCTGTAACTACAAACCAATGTTAGCACGCACCCAAATTATTTCACCATTTTCAACAATCAGTGTCACACTTCTTTGGCAAAATATATATTTTTAATTTCTACACTCTACCCCCCTTCCACAGAGAATAGAATTATTTTCTGTGGAACAGGTCAACTTCTCATATCTGAGAGGTACTTTGTGCCTACTGCAATCTCACAAATGCTTTGCACGCTTACAGTATTAAAACTCCAAGTCTCCAACGTTAACGTTAACCAAAATAAAATAAGTTCCCCAAAATAAAGTAAATCCCAAAAAGTGTACTTGTATGTGATCATCAATGTCAGATATGACTACATGTCAACTAACTTCAGTCTTTATGCTTTACATCTAACTTTGACTTAAAGGGGTCCTATTATGCTTTTTCATGTCCACTACCCATTTATTGGGTTACACAGCATCTGTTGTATGTAAAAGCTTGGTGAAAGCTGCATTTCACAAATTGGCCTCTTGGGGGAGAATTTCTCTGCCGCAGGAACGCTATTTCTCAACTGTCAGAGAACGTTTGGTTGGGTTTTCAACATTCTATAGCTTTTGTTTCCTGTACGGGTCTACGTCATGCTGTACCTAACATTGCTGCTTATGGGATGGAGTGTTGACGATGTCACAGACCATTTATTAATTGCAGAGACAGTAGACCTAATGCACATTTGTTCATCGCCACATAGCCTATCTGAATTTGACAGTATTGTGATGAGATGTATCCTATTTGTGAATACACCACTCAGTGTACAAGAATAGTGTACAAGAATAGTGTAGCCTACAAGGATAGTGTAGGATTTCGCCATCCACAAGTTGATTCCATCACGCATGTTTTTTTTGTTTTTTTCCAATTCATAAATCTGCTCCGTCAAATAGGCTACAGCATCGGTCTAGGCTGTAGGCTACACTCACCTGTGGCCGAAGTTATAGATTTTTTGTTTGATTGTGATATTTAAGCTGCATTTTACATTGATAAAATACCGTAGGTAGGCGTATGGCTAACGGGTCAGAAACAGTTGAATGAGGAAGGTCGACAACAGGCACGCGCTAACACAGTTGCGCACTGAGAATCCAAAACACTTCCAAGTGGGTGAAAGACTCGAATCTCTCCTCTCTTTCTCTATTCGCTTCAGAGCCGTTTTGCATATGCTGTTGACAAGACTAACTTTTGTTTGTTAAGATGTGAAAATTATATTGCCTTTTGAAGCATAACATTAAGTAGCCTAGGCTAGAAGACGTGCGCTGATTTTATCCAAATAGGTCTATCACGACTTGACCAGTAGCCGTTTGCATCAGCAATGTTGGCAACGCTTAGCCAGTTAGTATAGGCTATGCATAGGCTACAATTCGGTAATTAAAATGCAACGCAGTTTTTTTCATCATATCTGCAACAGCAACGTGGATATTGGCTTGATGACGTTTAAAAAATGGTCGCGTCGTCCGGCGGCATGCCATTAATGAAACTGAAACTGAAACGGATATTGTTAAAAAAAAAAAACTCCTGTCCTGTCGATAAATGCGAACAGAAAAACCATGTAAACGAGACTATGCCTATGGCGTTATTATAAGACCAGTCCAGCGGGCGCGTCATTTCTGCCGGGGACTGAATAGAAATGCAGTTAATAAAATCAAACCATGCACCTGAAAATACTAGGTCTGAAATGTATTTTTTGTGAAACATAGCCTATCGCCATTGTGCATAAGGCCAACAGACAACGAACAAACAAGAACTCATTTTTAAAAGCCAACAGCAACACGTGCGCTCAGTAGGCTATTCAGTCTGGCGTAGAGCCACTTGCAAAGGGGGAATACATAGACCACAGAACGCATTTGTACACGGAGTTCATATCACAAATAGGGTGTCACAATATCACTGACAGACGTTGAATTGATAGGTTTGAGTCCGACAAGTCGTGCCGCTTGTCTTACTGGGCGCACTCTTTCAATTTCGGATTGCGTCTTTGACAGCCACACAGGGGCTGCCGCAAGAGCGAAGAAAATGTCCACAACTTCGCTGAATAAATATCCTTTGAACGGTGTGCAGCAATTGCAGATGATTAGCTTATTGGATAGCCTATTTTGTGAAGGTTAACTTGCCATTAACAAGGAAAGGTGATCTGATCTCAATCCTCCCCGAGAATATTCTTTGTGTCTTCAAATTTCCAACTGTCAACAGCAGATCTAGACTCCCACCTAACGACCAGCGCGACTAGTCTGTTTGCGAGCAGTAAACTTGGCTGGTAACCTTTAGGCCTACAGTATGCAAGGCTAGACAGCGGGTTAACTAATCAGGCCCCTACTGTTGCGTTAATAATGTTTAAGGTAAAGATACTTCAGTGCAGGATATCAGAAATAAACAAGACAGCGCAGATGTTTTTTTTTAATATGGCCACAATCGCGTTATTATGCAATATGCGTATTATTTCATGAAACGTAATAGCCTGTATCCAGCACTTTCAAACCTTTCAGATTTATGGTAGCCTAATTGTCCCAAGCGATTTCGAAATCGAACTGAAGCCCATGCACGGAAGACTCACATTGGATACTGGGTTTCAGCAAATGACACAGCAAGGCGCTCCAAAGTAAGGGTTAATAACATAACGTGGGACTTATGATGCGTCCTTTTCAGATTAATTGTGGACATTGGGTGAACTATTTGGCTTTCAACTTTAGACATAGGCTACAGGCTGTGCTGCTGACGTAATATTAGTAATAGAATGCTTGATGAAACGCTCCATGCTGCGCCGATATTTCAGAATGTTAACGGTGTAACATTCTGCACTTCCACACGTTTCAAATAGGCGGCGTAGTGTGCATGTACACAATGATAAAAAATAATGGACATGAAAACAAGTGGTCATTCGAAATGAACTCCACTAACCACAGTAAAGCAAAATATTAACAATGAAAGTTATTCTAAATAGCATAATAGGGCACCTTTAAGCATACTTGTGTTCAAGTGTATCAAACTTCATGTTGTCAGTTCTAAGTGATCAAATAAACCAATTACCCTTGTGGGCAAAATAACTCAAACCCCCAAAATGAATAAATAAACTGTGCAAACTGAAATCAAAATAAAATAAGAATGAAAAATGAAATGAAACTAAAAATGAGAATGAGAATGAGTCACTGCTCTAAAGCATTACCTTAACCCTATTCAGACTGGGCTTTTTTGGCATTCCTGGGCCTGGGGGGGGGCTCTTTTGACCCCCCCCTCATATCTCATGAACGGAATACCGTATGACTACGAAACTTGGGGAAGATGATCTACATATGGACATCTATGAATGACACAATTTTTGTGTAATTATCTGGTATTATGACGTCATTATGACATCATTATCTTATTATGCCCAACATCTCGCCATAGTGGATTTTCCAACAAATTTAGGTAATGCACTGAAATTTTAATGATTTTGTGCTTCAAACCACTTACATGTTCACAAATTTGTCTGAAGCCAATGGAAATAACAAAAAAATATGAAAATATATGGCGTCATAGATATGGTAAAGTGATTTTTGGACAGACATACCTGTCAGAAAACCGTTGCCATGGCAACGGCAAAAATGATAAACCTAATCTTTCGGTACCTAACTGTAGCCAACTAAATGTTAGGAAAAGTCACAAAGTTTCGTAGTCATAGCTTAAGTCGTTAAGGAATTATACGACATCAAAGTTGGTGCGGGCACTTTTAGCCCCCCCCCAGTCTGGATAGGGTTAAACTCCTACAGTCTCAAATTTAGCGTTACTCACAGTCTGTGTCTGCCCCACTCTGTCACCATGCACCCCTGCATGCAGTGTCCTTTTACGACAGGTCGTAAAATTCCTGCTTTAGCTACTGAGAGGGAGAGACACACACACACATCCCTGGTTATAACATGTGTTATTACAGATGCTAAAAAGACTCCACTGAGTAATGTTAAGAGAATTATTACAGCTATCAATAGCAGTGACTCAAAAATAAAATCAGACATCTAAGGTGATGTCCCAACTGAAATTAAACCTTTTAAAGAAATAAACAAACCAAAATCCCATAAAGGTAAACCAAAGTAAATAAACTAGAAGTTAAATAGACTCAATGTGTTTAGTCTATGTGTTGCTGTATTTCTCTACCGTTTTTCTTAAGATTTTCCTAATTTTAAGTTACTTAACAAACAACAGACATTTACACTCACCACAATGGAAGACTCCACACCACCTTGTCTCTTCCATTGCCTTCTTTCAACAAGCACACACTAGTCTTTCTCTAAAGGACCCACACACTCACTCAAACTTACCAACAACAGTGTTGACAAAACAAAACCTAAAACAACCCAAAGCATTGTTTCATAGCTTATACTTGAAATAAAATAGACAACACTATTACGGGAGGACAACATTTATCAGGAGTACAGCAAAATGATTAAAAAGAAAATGATGTAATCTCAAAAGCATAACATGAAACAGACTCCGCTCATTAGCAGACTAATGTGGCAAACATTTAAAGTATAGTCCATTACTGAATAGGCGATAAAGCAGACGGAGAAAATGTGGTGCTAACCACATCGCTGTTAACAACTTTACTACATCCAATGCAGCCTTGAAAATACTCCATGCACAGATGGACATAATCGGCACAGAGAAAACAACGAGCATGCAGTATAAAATTACTACACTCACAGACATAGTTGGCCTCACAGTAGTTAGGCCTGCATTAATCACTTCTATTCGAAACAGAAGGCATGCAGGTCTCACTGTCCGTCGTTCATGAGGTCATGGTAGATGTAGTGCCCTATCCCAACTCTTGTCAGTAAGGACAGCACACTTAAAACAGGGAGAGGAAAACAAAGTATGGGAACACACACCATCAAAACACTACACACAATTCATCAAACAGGCAACACAAACCACCTTGCTGTCCACATCGTTACAATTAATAAGATAGGATGAGATTTTTCCTCACATAAAACTGTGGCACATAACCACTTTTGAAAGCAATACAATTAAGTCATAACTGCTTCTCATAATATTTTGAAACAAGTAGGCTTATATAAAATGCAAGGTTAAATCCAGAGGTGGAAAGAGTACTAAAATACTCTAATCAAGTACAAGTACTGTTACTCTGAAAATGTACTCAAGTGCGAGTAAAATTACAAATTTTAAAAAGTAGTTCAAAAAGTACAAGTACACAAAAAACTACTCAATTACAGTAACGCGAGTAAAGTAATTAGTCACTTTCCACCTCAGGTTAAATCTCACCCAACTTGTACATTTAGACATAACCAACCATAAACCATCCTTACAGCAAAATAAAACCTAGACGGAGGGGAGAAAAATAAAAACAAACAAAAACAGACAAATAAAATAAAGAAAGAAATCACAGTTGGGAGATAGCAAAACAAACCAACTGCTTTAAAGGCCAACTTCCGATTAAACACAATTTTACTCACTCCTTTTGAAGATCGGACGGTCAGCCCAAGTTAAACTCGCTTGCAAGGCTCTCATAGCGGTGCGTCACCTCGCCTGGCTGTGTTTCCCGGTGTTTCCCAATTTACATCAATAATGCAGAGAAACGAGCGAATCACGAAAGCCTTTCTGTGTTTCGTCACGTCGAAAGAAGGCGTTGGCCACAAAGGTTTATGTCGACCCATTTTTCTAAAAACATGTCGAGTATTTTTTTTCTGCTTGTTTTCAATACAAGCAACGTCTGGTGGCCCGAAATCTAGCTTAGCTTAGCTATCAGCTGGTTGCTACTCTCAGGTACACACACAGCACAAAGCCTCATCCATAGAGCAAGTCCACTGTGGTTGCTCCGTGCCTGCAGCTCGCCTAGGGGTCGCTGTCGAAAGAGCACAGCCCTGAATGGAGCATGCACGCCTCCGTTGGCGCCCCTATAGTGCAGTACCACCCGGGGAAGTGGCGACTCTGTTTCCCATTACATTCGCTCCAAGAACAGGAGGACTGAGCCAATCAGAGACGCATTTCCACGAGAGCAGGAAGAGTGAGCCAATCAGAGACACATTTCCACGAGAAACACGGAACACCCTCTCGTTTCTCCACAAGCCACCTTGCTGGCTTTCTAAAACGGCTTGAAACAAAGCAACCAGAACGTTTTTTAAAACAAGACCAATGCGTAACACATTCAATAACAATGGGGAACACAGCAATATTAATCAAATGACGTTGAGAGGCCATCTTTAATGACTAGACTAGTGAGTCCAGTTAGGCAAACCCCACTCACGGCACAGTCGCTTCTCAGAGGTACTCAACCCCAGTGTGAGGAAGCGCCTTCATGCACACCGGACCTCCAGCGACATCCAGTAATTGTCATTGAAAAGTTAAGCATCACCATACTGCAGGACAATGACAACACAGTGTCGCGAACAATGCATCACAAGTTCAGTAGTGCCATTTAGGTAACAGGACATTCATAACACTATGTCTGAACGGATTAAAAGAAAAAGGGAAAGAAAAATGATCAATCCCTCAGAAAAGTTTAGGCCTACCATCAAAACCAGTATTAAAACACACAAAAAAAACCAAACAGATCCATTAGGGATTATGAAACATGTGAAAGTTGCAAAGACTACCCAAATTACTCAAATGGTCTTGGCTATAAAAAGCTTGAGCATGCAGGTTCACAATGAAATTTCAGAAATAAAAACAAATACATTGTGGAAACAAAATGTGTAAAAACAAAACGAAAAGAACAGGATGACAAACCTCCATGTCGCCACAGCCCATCATATGCGACAGGACAAAAATGGTCCCCAAAAATAACTTTGCAGTAAATAAAAACACATACCCATTGTTTTGCTGTTTATACTCAGGAAAGTCAAATGTCTCTCGGACATTCTGGAGGATCACACCAACACGGACCAGACCGTCCTTCACAAGACGTCACAATCACTCGTGCACTCAGTGAGGCAAACCACTCGCATACACAAACAGATCCTCACACAAACCCGGGGAGTGACACACACCCACACACACAGCATTCACACAGCCAGCATTCAAACATAACCATGGACACAAACATGAACATGGACATGGACACAAACATGAACATGGGCCCATTGAGACAAACACAGACATACAGACAGGTAGGCCTAACCTATCAATTTAGAAAAAGTGTTACGTTATGTCACACTCACTGCTCATTGATGAAGTTGAAGGGATATTTCGCAAGTTATTGCCATGGCCAGCTAACTTCCACTGCGACAAGAGCAAGTTGGGTTCACACTAGATATTGAACAAATCAGTTCTTCTAGGTATATTTGTCATCTCCACTCGTGTTCTTCTTACCTAGGGAACAATGTCGAGCCCAATGACCCGTCATGCCACATGCAAAGCACAAATTATATTTTCGTCTCTCACCCATACACCCTAAGCGTCCTTTACCCCTCCCCCTCCTCTTTGCACTGCTGCCACGCACTGGATTCTCAGTCTTCGGGAAAGAGAGTGCTCGAAAATCATGATACAGTGTTCGAAAATCATCCAATAAGTCTCGATCTGCAGTCTGGGAATTTGTCCTACTCGTCGTAGGGGTGGCAGAATTGACCTTGAGGGTCATCACCCCTTTTAACCCTCTCGGCGCCACAGGTTTATGCCCAAAACTGATGATTTTGACATGTTATATTCAAAAGGCTGTGGCTTAACATGGGTAATAGATAGAGCCTGACAATTAATGAGACAAATATTGAGGATGACCCAAAGTTTATTTTGGGAGTAAATTATCCCATCTAATTTGCATATTATGACGTCATATGGTGTCGGCCATTTAGAATTTATAATGAGTTATTGGATATTTTTGCATATTTTCAAAATATTTTTAATAATTTATCTAATTTAATTTATAAAACTTCCCCAGACACCTTCACTATTATGTTCTGTGAATACATTTTGGTCTAGAAAGCAATAAATTGTACACTAAAAGTGTAATTTGTAACTAATATAGTGCAACAATGTAGCATAGTTACAAACACAAGTGAATGGACGGTTGCCGTTTTGCCTGTAGGGACTGGTCTATGAAGGTGACAAGTTATTTTTTAGTGCATGGACACCCTTCACAGCAATGCCCAGCATACAGATTCTATCCACACTAGGGGTATTATGTGCATTTTGTCCATTTGTGTGTCTTTGAACCAAGTACAGCAGGCCTACAGTAGCCTACAGTAGGCCTGTCAGCGTACACCCTGAAGGACTCTGGGTATGGGCTATATGTCTAAAAACTTGTGCAAATATCTATTCAAACCCAGTGTTACATTTACTGATATACAAATAGGTGATATAAGGAAAGTGTGTGTGTGTGTGTGTGGTTTGGGGGGGGGGGGGGTGGGGGGGGGGGGGGGGGGGGGGGGGGGGGGGGGGGGGGGGTGGTGGTTACCTAGCCTATATCGCCCATGTCTTTCTGATGCACCAAACCCCAGCTGGTATCACACTTTTTTGTTGCAAATAGACTCAGTCAGGTCGCAATTGGACATAATTATTACTATTATTATATCATTAGAATAGCATTGCTATTTATTTAGACCTGCAGTCGGCAGGAACAGTGTCGAGTAGCGTGAACTATGCTTCCGTTTTGCACCGAGTAGAATGCGCACGAGACCTCTGTGTCTCGGGCGCATACTCCTCTCACTCCATCCCCCACTGTTGGCAGGAATATGCGCACTTCTTTTGTCTTCATTTACTTTTCTACTTAGTATACAAGCTCTTCTACAAACATCCTGACCACTGTCACCCTCCAGATGATGAATATTGACTCTGTAACAGGCAAATTACGACGCGTTGCATCATTCCCCTGTCGTTGCAATGAACGTCGCCAGCATAGCGACAGTATAGCCTACAAAGCAGCATGAAATTACCTCGCATCTCGATCGGAAAAAACCTTCCCTTCCTCAATATACAAGTCTCCTGCAGAAACGAACACTTCTATTGTGTACTTACAAGTGAATGAATGAAGGGTTTTCTTGTTACAGTCCCCATGATCGACGAATAGGCTGTCGATAGTTTCCCTCAGGCAACAGTAACATGGGAAGTATAACACGGCAGAAAGTACACTCCTGTTTGCATATTACCTCATTTAGGGGCGAAATATATGATGAATACATATGTACAATCATGACAAGTTACCATTTGAGTGCATTTGGTCGTTTATTCAGTAGAATTATCCACGTAATGTCACTACAAGGCTGCTTCCGTCTTTCGCGTTGTTTCACAGGGGAGAAGTTACTTCCGCAATGTCCGAGGTTTGTAGTTTTGTAGTTTTCTTAAACAAAATACCATATAAGGCGTCCCTATGTGTTTAGAACTTAAGTACTACATGTCTGCCACCCAATGGAGTGGAAGTTGAACTACATTTGATATCCTATTTGAAAAAAACGGCCGTTGTAATCAATACGGCATCTCGTCGACAAAAGTCGCCTGTGGCGCCCAGAGGGTTAACACATTTTGTGAGTAGAGAGTAAATGGGACAGGCTTCCGTTCAACTCGTGCTACGGCAAGAGCGTCAGGGAGAGCAGGGGGCACAACTAGAGTAGGCCTACAGGGTGGTGTGTGTGGAGCTGGAGGGTCCTGATATTGACCTCCTTCCCCACACCTTGTGACAGTCACCCCATGGTTATCGGACACATTGTAACGCCGCATTATGTAATAACGGTGCAATATGTAATAATGTAACAAATTATTACATAATGCGGTGACAATTGCCACATTATGTAATGATTTACGCATTTCGTAATAAATTTCTTGAATGCATTTCGTAACAACTTTTTTCTCATCTTGTAATAAATTATTACATAATGCGGAATTTATTACCGAATGCGGAATGTAATAACATGGTGCATTATGTAATAAACTATATGGATATGTATTTTCTGCACTTGGACTCACTAGGCACAACACACACATAGTCTCAGTGACATGGTAGTCACTGCCCGCTCTCTCTCTCATTCTTCTCAGTTCTCAAACTGCTCGAGAGTCGCGAATGATGCGGTTAAAACCGTTAAGAGATCATTTCACAACGTGTTGCGTGCAACGAGGCCAGCGAATGTCTCGCACTTTCTGCTACATTACACCAATTTACAGCGACATTAAATATGTGGCGCGCAAGAGAGAGAGAGAGAGAGAGAGAGAGAGAGAGAGAGAGAGAGAGAGAGAGAGAGAGAGAGAGAGAGAGAGAGAGTGTGTGTGTGTGTGTGTGTGTGTGTGTGTACGCACGGAGACAAACCTGGCCCATATTGATCTTAAGCCCCATCTTGGCTCTTTGGAAATATTCTTACCATTACAAAGGCTATTTTAATATTTTCCCCCAAACAACATGAATCAAACCCCAGGAAAAGACCAACCATTATAAGTGACTCGTGGGGAGCTGTCCATGCTGGTGGTGCTTAATTTTTCCCGATATTTGCCCGTGGAGTAGTGAGTCTTTCATGTCTGCCTACATGACCTTGCGCGCCAGGGTCTGACCATGGTGCTTTTTGCCCGTGGAGTAAGGAGACTTTCTTCTTGCAAAGCAAGAAATCATAGCACCCGAGAAAAATGCCACTCTTGTTAAAAATTACATAGGTATGCTTACGTCCTATTCAATTCAATTTCAGTCCACTGTTCAGTAGGCCTATTAGGCTGCAATCAAATTCAATAGCCTATGCTCATCTACATGCACGCGAAAAACAATAACCCAAGCGGCGGGACTAATTCGATTATATTCCTTCCAAAAATGTCCGAACGTCACAAAAATCAGTTATTTGCATTGTCCGTAATTATACCAAACAAAAAGGTATCAATAGAAGAAATCAAGTCTTCAGTTTCGATAATCCACGTTACAAATCCTCAACAACAGCAAGCCATTCCTTCTCTGCTATGAGGCAGGCAACGGAACAAGTGCAGACAGTAGGCTATATGACCACGTTGATGCTGCGCGGCTTGAAAGGATTCTGTCTAAATTAAATATCTTGGAAAGCCTATATAGACCTAGGCCTAACTAGAATTGTTGCAATTCATTCATTTTCTATAGCCAAAAGTGTTCCGTTGGACTGACGAAACCGAACACGATCAAGTTTGCAACTTCTTTCCCTCATGCGCTGTCCGTCAGAACCACCTGTCATTAGACGTCCGATTAGCTTTCATTACGTGCTGAGGGAAAAACTCTCGCCATTAGGCCTATGTGCTGTTGCACTG